>NC_136875.1:6962765-7231649 GCF_951799975.1 Gobius niger
CAATACAAAACGTGCACATTAACAATTGTACATGTATGATTCATAAACAACAAGCATAGTTATATTCATTATTATAAAAGGTTATTATTATCGTATGCTGATATTTTGAGTCTCTGTGCTCTCTGAAGACGTTTAAGGCGAGACACTGCAGGTGAATAGGGTAAAAAATAAATACATTTACAGATATCAATTTGAAACGTTTGCTGATCATTACTGACATAGATATGAGAAAAAAATTGTATTGCAAGTTTTCTGTCATTATATGTTTTCATATTAAAAGAAGGCATTTTGTGCATAAAAATGGCCAAAATTGCCGATACAGTTGTGCTTGAAAGTTTACGAGCCCTGGCAGAATGTTTGATTTTTTGACTATTTTTCAAAGAATGTGAAAGATAACACAACATTTTTTTTAAACTCATAGTTAGTGGTTGTGTGAAAACCACTGGTTGAGGAGAGAAAAAAAAAAGAAAAGAAAAAAAGAAGAAAAGAATAAGAGAGAAAATAAATAAAAAATAAATAAATAAATTTAAAAAAAAGGAAGAAAAAAAAGGAAAAAAAAATGAAGAAAAAAAAAAGGAAAAAAAAATAAAATAAAAATAATAATAAAAATAAATAAATAAAAAAAAGACGGCTGCATGAGACAGTTTAACATTTAAATGAACTGGAACTGTAAGTGATTTTGTGTTGATTCGGGGCAGACATTATAAGTTTTTACTTCTTTCTGCTCCTTTTCATTCATGCTAAATGCTGTTGTTGCATTTTTAAATGAATGAAATGAATAAAAAAAATGAAAATGAATGAAATGAAACCATTTACGGTGAAACAACTGAGTTTGCCATTTTTACATCAAAATGAAATATGACATATTAGCAAGAGATATTTAAAGGGGATTTTCAATCTAGAATAAGCTAATCATAAAGGAAAGCTCAAAATTTCCCTTGTTTTTTGAGTTCAAAGCTGAGTAAATCAGACTGGGAATTAGGTTAAAAAATAAAGAAAATACAAATTTAGAAAAAAAAACAGGCCTGTAACGAGTTTTGTAACGAGTTCGCGACACATTTCCGCTCTATGTGAATGAATACCGGTGGGAAAGGCGGCTTTGTGAAGCGACATAGCTGCTACTTCTGGGCTGCCTCACGGACAACATCATAAAATAAGCATCGTACGGGCTACGTTTTGTCTTTTTTACACTCTGACATGAAAACTAAGATTAAGAGGGAGGAAACGAACAAAAACAACCCACTTCGACCAAAAAAATCAGTACTTTCACCTGCTGTGTCTCACCTTTGACCTTTGACCTCAATCAATCTGTCTAATTAAATCATCTAAAGTCTATTTTTCACAGTTTAAAGGTCACAAATCCTTAAAATAATAATAGGCTTCTACATTATTAATATAGAAGAGAAGAGTGGTGCTCTTCTGGTAATATGGCACGGTTTAATACAACCAACCAATAACATGTTTAAATAGAGAGGGGTTAAAAAACAGCTCAAAAGTCCAATCATCCAAATGAAGCGTTCTCTGCACAGCGCCTCAAACGTTTCATGTCGTCCAAACAAACCCTCAGTAAAGCTCAATATGAAACCTTTAACTTCTTCTCAGTCGGGTCGAGTTCATTTAGTTTCGCACAGAACGTTGCAAAATGTGGGCAATGGCGGTTTTTACTTCCGCGTGGCTTTGGAGCAGCGAGGGCGGGCCCAGATGGTCTGGTTGATCCAATGGCGGTACTTGGACACTCTGGTGTAGACGCCCGGGAACCTGGCCTCTCCACAGGACTGGCCCCACGAGACCAACCCGAACAGCCTGGCCCCGCACACCAGAGGGCCCCCCGAGTCCCCCTATACAGCAACACACCAGAGAGACACAGTCAAGCACAGTCACTGCATTGGTGAGGTGGACAAACTAGAACAAAATATACTGGAAAAACTCATGAGATCAACCACATTGTTGCATTTAAGGTCTTTAGATACAACCAAACCCGGAGGTATTGATGAATTGGATGGAAAACTATTTCTTTACTACTTTATTGCCTTAATGGTTTGTGCGGCCCTGTGAGGCGACTCCTGTTGTGATATTGGGCTTTACAAAACCATTGAATGATTGAGACGTCATGGGCGAGTGATTCTAAATGTGTTCTGAAGCGTAGGAAGGAGCGACTGACGGAAAAATAACTGCTGTTTAAGTTCTAACTGGTCCCTCTTTGTTACTGCCATGTCCTATGGATCTTTAACTATAGCTATACACACGATCTACGCAAGGATCTCCCGAGTATTTAAGCACATATCAAGCCCATATGTCCGAAGAAAGGACTATTGTTTGTGCCAGTGGACGATGGTTATTCCAGGTTAGCCCCGTTAGCTTGTTATAATCGTACGTTTTCACTGGATCTGTGTGTTTACGTTTTCACCACCGGATCTGTGTGTTTACGTTTTCACTGGATCTATGTGTTTACGTTTTCATCGGATCTGTGTGTTTACGTTTTCACCGGATCTATGTGTTTACGTTTTCACCAGATCTGTGTGTTTACGTTTTCACCAGATCTGTGTGTTTACGTTTTCACTGGATCTATGTGTTTACGTTTTCACTGGATCTATGTGTTTACGTTTTCATCAGATCTATGTGTTTACGTTTTCACTGGATCTATGTGTTTACGTTTTCATCAGATCTATGTGTTTACGTTTTCATCAGATCTATGTGTTTACGTTTTCACCGGATCTGTGTGTTTACGTTTTCACCGGATCTGTGTGTTTACGTTTTCATCAGATCTATGTGTTTACGTTTTCACCGGATCTGTGTGTTTACGTTTTCACCGGATCTATGTGTTTACGTTTTCATCGAGTCTATGTGTTTACCTTTTCAACGGATCTGTGTGTTAACGTTTTCACATACGTTTGGTTGTATCTAAAGAATCTGTGGCACTGGAGCAACACCGCCGCAATATCCTCCAGATCGAGGCAAAAGGTTGTTACAGTAGTAAAGGACTATTGACACTACAGCAAACAGACAGGTCTCCAGCAAAATCAAAGAAACCTCATTATCTCTTTCTTAAATGCAACCGCACAGCCTTGTGGACCAGGGTGCGCTAAAGTTAGCTAACGGTAGCCAAACCTACAGGTGCCACAATGACAATCTGCTACA
Source organism: Gobius niger (assembly GCF_951799975.1). NCBI lineage: Eukaryota > Metazoa > Chordata > Actinopteri > Gobiiformes > Gobiidae > Gobius > Gobius niger. The sequence goes on from NC_136875.1 coordinate 6,965,904, forward strand.
GCCAGTTATCAGGACCGTGACAAAATACACAGTACTGTTAAAGTTACAGCTCCAGTGCCAGTTTGTGTAACTTGTAACCATTTTGCTTCTGGTGGGTTTTTGGTGGTTAGCAGAAGAAAAAAAAAAAGTGCATTTGCTCAGTGCTCATTGCTGGTACGTCCCATTGTTTTGCATTGGAGGCCTGTAGCATTATGATCCTAGCTTCATAGTAACGGTTGCCAGGATGTCTGATTGTACAGTTACCGTTTTGTGGCGTGGTTTTGCAAAACGTCAATTCTGAAAAATGCCACACAAAGTCTGAGTGGGTCAAACTGTAGACCAATTAAAAAAAGATTGTTACAGCACAAGTAAAACAATTCTTACTGAAAATAAGTTCTTTACACAATACCAACATGCATATCGTGTAGGCCACTCGACTCCAACTGCCCTGACACAGATGGTAGATGACTGCTTTCACTACATCGACAACAATTTGGTGGAAGCTGTTTTATTAGATTTTTGTTCTGTCTTTGATTTATTAGCTCATGAGTTACTAGAAAAACATGACGTATTTTCATTGCATGCTATTGGGTGCTTTTCCAGCCATCTCTCACATCATAAACAATGTGTAAATTATTCTATAGCGCTAGTTTCTCTGAAAAAGATTGCAATGTGGTGTACCTCAGGGCAGCTGTTTAGGGCCCTTATTTTTTTTTTTTGGTCACACTCAAAAATACATACATTGCCTTAGGTTCTGTACTTTTGTGTATTTCCACTTTCTTCTTACATCACCTACTTTGGTGTCTCCCCAACAAGCACTACTACCATTGTTACATTGAGTTAAAGTATCCACTGTCAACAGTATCCAAAAAGTCAAAGTCATTATCACCTCCCTCTGAATGCTACTTATCACTATCACCAACTACTACTACAACGACTACATACTTCTTCTACTGCTACACTGAATTCAAGGATCTATCGTCAACAGTATCAACAGTTGAAGTCATCTTGAACTCCCTCACTATCACGTCACTAACACTAATAACCACAACTACTATGTGCTGCTCCAACACGGAGTTGAAGCACCTCTTTCCAACAGCTCCAGGAGTCGCAGGTGTCGTGGCCTCTCTTATCGGCGGACATCTACACCTGCGCTTGTGGAGTTTGTGAATGCAGTCTGAGCCCTGCAGTTCGGGCCCATCTCCAGTTTCCTCCAAAATAATGGTCAAAGTCCCCATTGAGACGCGCTGCTGGGAACCGCGGTCACTCCTGTCTGCCGACCTTTGTGTCATCTCATAGCGCCGAAGCTCTGGGCGTGATTCATCATAGACAGGACATGTGCGCATTGTTCACCATTGTTGCTCGAAAATAATGTTATTCTAGGGCAGGTGGTCTCCAAACTTTCTTTCCCCACCCATGGGAAACTTTTTTCGCTGGATTTAAATGGAGGGACGTGGGACTTCACATTCTCAAATACAGTGTTTGTGTAGTGTTCACATTATATAAAGCTAAAAACATGCGTAAAAACATAAATACACAACATGAATTCATTTGTGGCATTGTGTCATTGAGTCTTTTTTTTAAAATGGTAATGTCTGCAATGCTGGAAATGACTTTAGGCAGACAGTTCCGGGACTTTCTTCAGATAAAAGTAAATGCTCTTGTATTATCTGGAGAAATAACGTATTGGAGAAGGATTGGTCAGGTGGAGGATTCGAGAATTCAGACGGCTTTATTAGAATGGAACCCAAAAGGTAAGAAACAGGAACGTTGACATCAGAAGCAATAGATACAGACGGCATCTTGTCATAGAAGGGGGCGTGGCTTCGCCGAGGGGGAAATAGAATCTTTAGGGAAACTCAATTTTTCACTCTTTTTAGCCATTTTCTGGTGGAATATGAACTTATTTATCACACATAAATGAAGTCAGGTGTAAATCGGGCCCATATGGATATTTTCTCACAGCAGATTGTTCTGTAGAAGTGAAAAAACGGCAGTTGTAGCTAGCGCTAGCTAACCGCTAGCATTAGCTAGATGCTAGCATGTAGCATTAGTTTAGCATTCTTAGTTTTTTGTGTATTTATGGGCTGTTGAACCACTTTGCTCCTCCCCATGTCTTTGTATCTTTATTTAGTAGAACCTATATTCAGAATTCAGAATTTGCTAAAGTAGTTTTTGAATACTTAGAGAAAGTTTAGATTTTTTCAAAATTGTTTTCCCCCTTAACTGTTTTCAAACATGACCATATATGGGTGATTCCAGAGATGCCGTCTGTATCTATGGAAACGGCAAATCGAGGAAGACCAAAGGACGATTGGATGCCGTTTCTTGAAGCATTGTAAACATACTTTATCCCTTAGCACATTGCAGAAGATGCATATGTGTCTTTACATAGTGTATACCTCCAAATTGTACTGTTACTGTACTAATTGTACCCCTTGCAGCAGTGGTAAGTAGTAGTGTAGTAGAACAGCTCATCAAAAGTAGTGATGTTAGTTGATCACACTTAGGCAACAGCTACAGGTATTGTGATGGCCCAGCCACACAGAGGTAACCAGTTTAAATGAGATTGGAACTAATGTTGTTCTCTGTCCCTCTAAGAACTGAGCAGTGGCGAGGGGCGGGCCTGGAGAGAGCTGGAGGCGGCCTTATGTGGACCAGACCACTGCAGAGGGGGACTGGGGTTAAGGGGGCTTTGTTTGTCCTTTACTTTTGTTTGTTTCTCCCCTGTGTTTCTGCTCATTATGTTTTGGTATGGTCCAAGCTATATATAAGTTGCCTTTTGTCTCATTTGAGGAGATCAGTTTGTTTGTGTTATTTAGTTTCCTTTGCACATTCTATTTTTGTAAAGTTACATTAAGTTGACCTCTTTTATCGGCCCATGTTTGTTGTGGCCAATAAAGTGCCTTTTTTGAGATCTAGTAGGGCTAACAGTTGTAAACATCGAAACAGCGAAAGAAACTGATAGAAATGTGACATCATTTTGACATGAGAATTCCACGTTTCTCCAGTGCCCTTACTGTAAACACAGGCTGATGCTGCAGCCAATGGGAAGCACCAAGTCCCTCAGTGTTAAATATAGCTGTTAATCAGTGATTCAGTTCAGTCCTGAGGCACAACACCACTCCCCCCCCCCTCTCCCCCTCTCGTGCATACAGCATGTGTGCGTTTACATTAGTTATAAGTTGACCGTGAATCGTCTTCTCCATCTGAACCTCTCCCCTGCATCCTCTGCGTTTGTGTCACCGAGGCAGCTGTGGCCACATATGTGAAGAGGAAAAGGTTGTGAGTGGCGATGGTCACTCGACGGGTCAACTCGACCAAGATGCATTGCGAGAGTTGAAGGAGAACATCTGTCGACACTGACTGAATGAATAAAAACAGCTGTTGTTAGGGCTGCTCGATTATTGAAGAAATAATAATCACGATTATTTTTGTCATAATTGACTGGCCATATGTCCATTCTGGAAGAGCACAGAGGGGCCACTGGCTGTAGGGCCACCGGTCCCGCCTTAACCGAGCTTTACCCAAATCTAAAAGCTAAAAAGAAAAGCATCAAAATAGCGACAAAAAAGAGGATGAAAACAAAACAAAAAATGTGCCGGAAAAAGCATTAAAAAAAGTGACAAAAATGTGATGAAAAGTCAACAAAAACAGGACAACAAAGCAACGAAAAGGCCACAAAAACGTGCCAGAACCATAATAAAAAAAAGACAAAAATTCAACAAAAATGTGAAAAATTCAATAAAAATGTGACAAAAATTCAGCAAAAATGTGACAAAAATTCAACAAAAATGTGACAAAAACTCGACAAAAATGTGACAAAAATTCAACAAAAATTCAATAAAAATGTGACAAATATTCAACAAAAGTGTGACAAAAATTCAACAAAAAGCCACAAAAAGTAATGAAGAAACAACAAAACTATGACCAAAATTGCGGCGACTTGACAAAAAGTTGCAATCACTTTGTAGGTCTCAGCTTTCAAATGAGGTGTTACATTGTTGCTCTCCAGGCTGGTCAGAGTCCAGGGCTGTTTTTCAGTCCCAGTCCGCCCCTGAATGCGCCTATGCATGTGGCACTAACTCATTTCGCATCGACTTTTAGAAAACTTCAAATCTTAAGAGTTTAACAGCAACTTGGATGAACTCAGAAGCTATCTCCCTGTTACAGAGCAATAAATGGAAGGTGTGTAATTCTGAACTCAGGTCGATGAGGATCGGATTCTACTGATCCCAGTTTTGTTTTAAACACTAACCCCAAGGGAGAAACCGCGGGAGCACAGCTTTGAGACTCTAACCTCCAAACTTTCTCCTTGCAAGAAAACAATGCAAACCCGTCCGCCGCTAAATCGTGGTCACAATATGGATGTAGTGACCCTGTTCTCTCTTGTGTGGATGAGATGGACATTTAATACCGGTTGCATAAGCTTTGTTTGCGATCGTGACATACTGGTCAGGGCGCTGTCATGCAATTCATCATCTTTCACACACACCGGTCTCTATCCAATGTCCGACACTAAATTCTATCTTCCTCTTGGGATTTGGCCACAACAGCTTAATCTGGAGTAATCCCATTCCCAGAGACAGGCCGGCACTCTTCTTCAATAAAGGCTGGACTGTGGATCGCGCGGATTATGTAACTTTGTACTGTCGAGGGAATTACATCCACAAAGGTGAGGGGACAATGGCACCAGGTACTGGGGAGGAAATCCAAATACATGGAATTGCTTTCCCTAAAATGTTGAAGGATATTCATTACTGGGAGGTAAATGCGTGTGGGTCTTTACCTCTTCTGCAGAAAATAATATGACATAATAATAATGTTGGGAAATTTGAACACCCGGTTTAGCCCTGCTTTAGTCCCGGTTTAGCCCTTCTTTTTCAACTATTGTGATGTCCTGCTTTGTGGCCTTCCTAAAAAGAGTGTCTCAGGTTTACAACTTCAACAAAATTCAGCAGCTCGTGTCCTGACGAAGACCAGGAGGCGGGACCACGTTACACGGGTTTTAGAATCGCTGCATTGGCCCCCCGTGTGTTTCAGGATCGACTTTAAAGTTCTTTTAATGGATTTTAAATGCCTTAATGGTCTTGGTCCTTCTTATCTTTCAGAACTGCTTTTACCTTACGAACCTTCACGGCCCCTTCGCTCCTCCGGCAGGGGTCTCCTAGTTAGGCGAGGCGCCCAAGACCCACCTTTTTAGCTTAGCTTTTGACTGACTAATCTATTTATTTAGTCCTAACTATATATTATATAATTATATATATATATTTCATTAATTCCTTTTACTTCGGGATTCTAAACTCTTGTGAGGGTTTTTAGATGGTTTAGAGGGGTGGTGTCTCTGTCCTGTGGGTGCTCAGGTGGAGGGGTGGTGTCTCTGTCCTGTGGGTGTTCAGGTGGAGGGGTGGTGTCTCTGTCCTGTGGGTGCTCAGGTGGAGGTGTGGTGTCTCTGTCCTGTGGGTGCTCAGGTGGAGGTGTGGTGTCTCTGTCCTGTGGGTGCTCAGGTGGAGGGGTGGTGTCTCTGTCCTGTGGGTGTTCAGGTGGAGGGGTAGTGTCTCTGTCCTGTGGGTGCTCAGGTGGAGGTGTGGTGTCTCTGTCCTGTGGGTGCTCAGGTGGAGGGGTGGTGTCTCTGTCCTGTGGGTGCTCAGGTGGAGGGGTGGCAGAGGTGGGAGACTCGAGTCAGACTCGAGTCGCAATTTTCGGGACTTGAGACTTACTTGACCAAAGCTGCAAAAAGACTTGACTTGACTTGGGACTTGCTGTTTGTGACTCGAGACTTAACTTGGACTTGAGGTAAATGACTCTTAATGACTTGCTGTGACTTTATAGTTATTATTTATTTGAGTGAAACTGTCGAAAGATCAGGATTCATTGCGTAAAAACGGCGCATCTATGTTTACATGATGGTTATTAGCCACATGCGTGTTCGGTTTCCAGACCAGTCTAATCAATACAGGAAAAAGGAGGAAATATTTCTTTGGATGCATTAAAAGTTTTCTAAAGACAGTGAAGAGGTGGAGATTTACGGACAGGAAAATGTTTGAAACAATGGGCTGGACCTACAGCGCAGACGGAGCCTCCAGAACGACGATGCGTAAGAGATGGATTAATCAACAGAACTCTTGGGGCTTTTCGATGTTTACATCATTTAGTGACTATTTTACGCATCTGCACAGAGCCCAGTGACAGCGGGACTGAAGGCTACGCAGAATCTACTTTGAGCAGGGGCGAATCCGAGTATACAGGGGCTGGGGCAGTACAGGGGAACCACTGACAGAAAAACTGCCAGAAACTAACAAAAAACAAATATTATTCTATATTTATATTTCATACTACAAGGAAAAGCAGCTCATGTTTAAAAGACTTTTTTTTTTTAAGTCGCCCCCCGGTCCCCCTTCCTTAAAATGCTGTCCCGGTAATTTTGTACATAGACTGTTTATTTAAAATATATATAGTTTGAATTTTTTGGCAATTAAATATTAATTAGACTTTAAATCCAAATGAAAAGTTTGATTTTAGCCTAAATTTGTAAAATCGCTATATCTTGAGAAAGCACTTGTTATTTTCAAGATTAAACACATTTTGAAAAGTAGACACGCTGGTGTTTGTGACTTGAGGGGACTTGCCGGCTAAAGCAGGACTTGACTTGACTTGACAAAAGCTATGACTTGACTTGACTTGACTTGAGCCCATGACCGATTGACTTGGACTTGCTTGGGACTTGCATTTAGTGACTTACTCCCACCTCTGAGGGGTGGTGTGTCTCCTCCTGCTCCTCAAATGGGGTTTCCATACTTGTCCATCTGTATCCAGCCTTATATTTTATATATATATCTATTATAGAAAACGCAATCTCAATGGCCGCCGCCTGGGCGCCGCCATGTTTATTTCCCATACCGACTTTGAAGCTAAGCAGGGAAGTGCCTGGTTAGAACTGGGATGGGAGACCGTTCCTCGGAAGCTAAGCAGGGAAGGGCCTGGTTAGGACTGGGATGGGAGACCGTTTGGGAACACCAGGAAGCCTGGCGACAGTACTGAGTGTGTGCGTGGTTGGTGTTGGGGGCTGATGTGCGCAGACTGGTTGCCTGTCCATGAATAATGCACCAAATTGTTAGGCCACTTTGAGCGTCTGGAAAAGCGCTATATAAGACTAATGCATTATTATTACTCTTATTATTATTATTACATCCGCGGCCGGCCCCCACGTGACGGTCCCACCGGCCGCGGGCATTGGCCACGGGTCCATATGGACCGCGGTGCCGCTGTCCGAGGACAACCCGCTGTCACAAAAACGCGAGTGCACGAGATCTGACTGCCGTGCGTGTGCACGCATCCAAACAGGGCGATGTGTGCGTGTGTGTATGTGTGCGCGTGCGTGCCCAAAACCTGCTCAAACACGAGCCTCTAATCAAACGCGCTGCTCCGACTGATGTATCCTCCGTGTGAGTAAAAGCGAAAATGAAACTACCAGTTAACGAGCGCATGGCCTGCACTGCGTAGTTTTTTTCTTTTTTCAACTTTGCTGCTGGACCATTTGTTTTCTATTTTGCTTTCACGTACTGGGAGCCCAGAGGTACATTTTATTCTAAAGCAGCTTTGAAAGCATTGCCAACTTTATTGTAAGGTTATAAATACTGTCTAACAACGATCATTAGGCTATTTCAGTTCAAAACCAACTTATTATTTTTTACATTGTACACTACCGTGATGCACCAAACCACGGGTCCTGCACCGTGAACCAAACCGTTAGAGCTGAACCCCTAATATTTATCCATAATTATCCCACTGTCTCTTGAATCCTGTTCCCCGAGTTTAGCGAAAATATTGTCGTTGTAGTTTATAAGAAAAGAGCACGGGTGCATCAAACACTCCAATTGCAGTTTGTTAGAATTTTTTTTTTGCCTTCATTCTTTTACACATTTGTAGTGGCCATAGTTTTTTGGAATGGGTTGGGAACCACTGGTCTATAGCTGAACTGTGTGACAGGTTGGACATTTCTTTGTAATCACTCACAATCTCAGAATATCAAATGTGGAGACTAGCGAGGCCCGGCCGAAGGCCGGGTCTCAGCTAGTATTATATATATATATATATTTATTTTATTATATATATCGGGTATATATTGGGGGGGATGGGAGGGTGTGCCTGCTTTAGCCCCAGTTTAGTCCTGCTTTAGCCCCAGTTTAGTCCTGCTTCAGTCCCGGTGTAGCCCTGCTTCAGTCCCGGTGTAGCCCTGCTTCAGGCCTGTCTCAGTCCAGGTCTAGTCCTGGTTCAGGCCCTGTGGCTCTCACCTGACAGGCATCTCTCCCTCCTGTGCTGGAGCCGGCACAGATCATGTTGTGGGTGATGTTGTGGTTGTAGGAGTCGCTGCTGTTGCACCTCACGGTGGAGACCACAGACACATTGACCGTGCGGAGGACCGGGGACGGAAGCCTTGACCCCAGTGATGTATAGCCCCATCCGGACACCTCACACCGCCGACCTGCCCCCAGCACGGACTCGGATCTGGGGAGGGAGACCGCGTGCACAGCAGAGCCTTCAACCACAGGAATGGTGAGCTGCAGAGAGAGGAGCGTCGTCAGGACTGGGGAAGCTCCTCTAAAGGTAAAAGCAGCTGGTCCTGGAGTTTGAACATTTGTGCTTTGTTAATCTTGATTTTAATTCATGAATCACAGGTTCAAGAGTGCCTGTTCAGGCTTTTGCAGGTATTTGGTAGTAATATCAAGCACACCTTTAAAGCGAGACACTGCAGGAAAACAAACTACTGTAGATCCGGTAACTGAGCAGATCACTCCGCCCCTGCGTAGCTACAACCAGGAAGCTGATGCTGCTCAAATATAAGTTATTTTAAATGGAAAACGGTTATAGTTCAAAAAAATATTCATTCAACACAGACATATATATGGGTAGTCTGGTGTTATAAGTGATTTATTGGCCCCCGGTGCACTGTGGAGCGGGTCAGACTGTTTTTAATGCAGGCCACTAGTTTCCATAGGCATGCACTAGCCTAGCACCACTAAACTCGTCATATACAAGGACTGCATCAATTAAAAAGTATATACATATACATCCCCAGAAATCAACAACATTTGGATTACTCGGAAATGAGGCCCTATGTCACAAATCCTGAAATATCCTGGAGGAAGGATTTATGTAAAAAATCTCCTCCTGAACCGCACGTACAGCCTAGAGTGTGCGTACCTCGATGAGCATGATGTCGTTGTCCTTGGTCTCGTTGTTGTGCTGTGGGTGAGGCACCAGTCTGGCGGCGGAGATCCTCTGCTCGGTGCCGTCAAATCGGCCCAGCTCGCGCTCTCCAGCCACCACCAGCATGTTGTTCAACCTGCGGCACAATGGTGATAAAAATGGATAAATTTGTTTTTAAAGAATTCATACTTATGTGTATTTGACCTTTCAGTGGGTCATTAATATCAACTTAGAGGCCATAAGCGCAACTGCAGGTGTCGTAGCATGTTGCGTTTTTTTAACTTAATTGTCCGTGAGAGTAAATACTACGCTGACAGAAAAGGTGAAGGGAGAGAGGGATATTGTACATGCAATTACACAATGGAAATATTTTTTTTCACTCAGACTTGGCTGTAAAAACTGTTTAAGTGGCGCTAGCCCGCAGTTAGCTTTGCCCGTTAGCCTGCTAGCTTCTTCTTCGTGATTCCATTTGTGTGTATTGGTGCCCCTGGTCCGGTGGCAGTCGAGTTGCAATTGTGGTTTTCTGGCCAGAGACACCAGGGGGAGATGTAAGACCCTCCAATCATCCCATAAACACTTGTATTACCCAAGAGGGACTACGGAAAGGATTTCTTAAGGTAAACAAGTTACTTAGTACTGCTTTAATCTACTTTTAAAACCTACTGTTCAAAGCAATGTTTCCCAACTCGACGCATGATTCAGAAAGGGACGCAAATGTGAGTGAATTTCATGCAAAATAACAATGTTGAGGTACCAAAAAGGTTTTTAAGCCTCAGTTATACAGGATATGACCTCTTTAACAAACCTTTCTTAAGATGAGACCAAGTAGATTTGTTTTTCTCACCCCAGGTTGCAGTGGGCGGCCGTGAGGACCCAGGACGGGTGAATGAGTGCTCCCCCGCAGAAATGCTTTCCCATAGGACTCTGGAGGGACACGATGTAAGGGACGGCGTCAGGAGAGGCCGGAAACCCACCGATGATCCGCGCAGTCCGTTCCAAACCTGAGTCCAAACACACACAAGGGCGACAGAGAACATGTCTTAAGTACTTGATGTTATTCAGACAGGACAGACAGCTGTGTACAGTCTGGGATCATCACTGGCACCATTTATGCAAAAAGATGAGGCTGAGGAGAACGTTTACCAGTCCAGCAAACGCACACGAGATGTTTACTGTAGTCCATATAAAACACTCGCACAAAGCCTTTTCCTAAAGGTTAGTGCTAGATCAGATGAGATATCATGACACAAATTAAGGTTAGGGCCAGGGAAATGGGTAACCTCTTAACTCCCGCCTGAACCGAGAGGATCTTTTTCCTCACGTCATCAGATTTTTTTTTTGTTGGATGTTCAACTAATTTTTGTAACTTTTTTGTAATTTTTTATCACATTTTTGTCATTTTTTCGTCAATGTTTTCGTCAATTTTTTCGTCAATTTTCATCATATTTTTGTAATTTTTTTGTCACATTTTTGTCATTTTTTTGTCATTTTTCATCACATTTTTGTCATTTTTTTGTCCATTTTTCGTCAATTTTATGTCACTTTTTTGTCCCTTTTTTGTCACTTTTTTGTCAATTTTTTGTCACATTTTTGTCATTTTTTTGTCATTTTTTTGTCATTTTTCATCACATTTTTGTCATTTTTTTGTCCATTTTTCGTCAATTTTTTGTCACATTTTTGTCACATTTTTGTCATTTATTTGTCACATTTTTGTCATTTTTTTGTCACATTTTTGTCATTTTTTTGTCACATTTTTGTCACATTTTTGTCATTTTTTTGTCATTTTTCATCACATTTTTGTCATTTTTTTGTCCATTTTTCGTCAATTTTATGTCACTTTTTTGTCACTTTTTTGTCCCTTTTTTGTCAATTTTTTGTCACATTTTTGTCATTTTTTTGTCATTTTTTTGTCATTTTTCATCACATTTTTGTCATTTTTTTGTCCATTTTTCGTCAATTTTTTGTCACATTTTTGTCACATTTTTGTCATTTATTTGTCACATTTTTGTCATTTATTTGTCACATTTTTGTCAATTTTTTGTCACATTTTGTCACTTTTTTGTCACATTTTTGTCATTTTTTTGTCACATTTTGTCACATTTTTGTCATTTTTTCGTCAATTTCTTGTGACATTTTTGTGACACTTTTTCATACATTTTTCGTCACTTTTTTGTCAATGTTTTCTCACTTTTTTGTCACATTTCCATCATTGTTTTATTGCTATTTTCACAGCTTTTTTCCAGAAGCTTTTGGACTGGGGTAAAGCCAAACTGGAGAAAATGTGCTCGGTTCAGGTGGGAGTTAAGGGGTTAACTTTAAGGATTAGGATTATTTGTATTTTTAGACAAACCAACTCATAGATCTATACAAACTCACAGCAGACCGTCCCTCCGGAGCATACGATCTGGCACTAACCTTTCCTAAACTTAACCAGACACAAGGATGGTGCGCTGTTACTATGGAAACCAAATTCACTGTTACCATGGAGATCCGCCATGTTTGTAGGGATGGAAATAAAAAGGAGAAGCTGTGCTCGATCCTAACGTATGGGGACAGTTAACAGGTCGGCTAGTCCGTTAGCCTGCTCAATGTATTTTTCCTATAGCTGTTAGCATTAGCCACCAAAACATCACAATTATGAACAACGTCAATCCATCGACCACATTTAGGTGAGGTCAGAGGATAGTTAGAAATCCTTACTGGATGTACAGACCTTTTGGAGATTTTACTTCATACAAATTAGCGTCTTAAAGTAGCCTCTGAGCTAAATGCTAACTCAAATGCAGTTAAGTTTTGGCTTTTTGTGGCTCAGATGCACATCCTGTGGCCACTAAACATCCTCGTATTATGCGTTGATGACAAATAAACCGCAGAATTGATATAAATGCCCTGAAATGGACAAAACATACCTCCCCATACGTTTGTATTGCTCCGTTTCCTCCCCATTCATTTGTATGGGATAGAACATTTGATTTCAATCAGGTCCAGGATTTGACAGCCATCTAAATGTGTGGGAACATTTCTATGTTTGTGTGCACTAGCAAACATTTTCCATAGAATAGCATTAACTAAAAAAAAAAATAAAGTGGAGTAAAAAAGCCACAGAACAGCTCTATTAGCGAGCGAGTTACTGCTGGTAAATGTTTTAATGTGAACAATAACTGCAGTAGAAGGAGGTACAGAAGGCGTCATACTAGGGGGCGTACGAGGAAAGTGTCACAATTTTTCATTCTTTTTAGAAGTTTTCTGGCCAACTTTAAACATATTCGTCTCATACAAAGTCAAGTCAAAATCGGGTCCATGTGGAAGCTTTTTCCCAGCAAATTCCCAGCAGTAAAAGCGAAAAAAACAGATCTTAATGCTAGCATTAGCATGTTAGTCTCGCCAACCAGACTCCGCTTCTTTACAGAAGAGGGTCTGGCAACACTCGCGCTTTCAAAGGAAGTGACGCAGCGATATGGAGCCGACCGACCAATCAGAGCAGCTCCCTGAACGTCACGTTGTTGCGCCTTTGTTTTGTAGTTTTTCAACACAAGCAACCACTTCACGTAATGCTCCGGTTTGCTTGTATTCTTAAGTTTTTCTGACATAAACGACAGAAGTCATTTCCTGAACTCCGTGTGGCAGGAGCACCATTGTTAACGTCCGAATGACGACAACTTTCTTGTCACTGTTTCTGTCGTCACATCCGCTATGTTCTCATTGGCTGCGCTTCAGTTGTCCCACATTAGTCCCGCCTCCAGCAGTAGCTTTTCTACGACAGGGTCGCCAGACTAGTCTCCTGTTTATTAATTAATAAACATCGGAGATTAGTCTGGATACCAGGCTATTAGCATGTAGCATGAAGATAACACTAGGATCATGGTTAACATTCTCCGTCAATTATGGGCTGTTGAGCCACTTTGTTTTTCTCCCTATCTCTGTATCTTTATTTAGTAGGAAATATATTCATAATTCAGCTTTGATTAATTTTGGAGTAATGGGTGCAAGAGTACTTCTCTTTTCCCCACTTCGTTTTCCCTCTGGCAGCTTCGAACATTTATGGGTGATTCCAGAGATGCTTTCTGTATCTATGAACAATTTAGAATGGTTTGTAACTTTTTATCGAAAAAAAAAAACATTTCATTAAAATGTTTATGCATGTTTAGGTTCATCTGGGGAGTTCAGTGTGTATTCAGTCTAAGATTGAGATGGAAAGGCATGTTTATTTAGATCATTTTTCATGATATTTGTAGCACCACAGCACATTCTATGTTATAGTTACACATGTTATGGCTCATTTGAAAGGTGAGACTCAAAGCTCTCCATAGGTGGAAACAGTTTAAGTCTATGTGCCTCGGTTCCTGAGAAATCTTAGCTACACAGAGGATAATTTTGATCAAAATCACAGATTTTTTTTCTAGATTCAGAGATAATGAGTGTTTTATGCAGTGTTTTCATTAACTTCTCTCTCCAACTCTCTCCTCCTCTGTCCTCTCTCCTCTCTGGACAGATACAAACATTATGTGAAGAGGCAAATGCCTAAATATATTTGTTTCAAGTCAATTTTCAACAACAACACTGTCGCTTTTGTCTGGCTCTCGTGTTGAAGACTTTAACAGGATGTTTCTCAGCCGTCCTTGGACCGATTTTGACCATTTAAAAACTCAGAAAAATGTTCAAATCTCAACCGTTTCGATCCATGGGAAGCCACTCTGCTTTGTCAAATACGTTCCAGAGAGCGAGAGAGAAGTGTCGGCTTTACAGCTGCGCAACAACATGCCCCTCGGACTAAAAGGAAAAGAAAAGATACGCAATAATATATATGAAATGTCCAGATGTGACTTTTCACAAGTTTTGATCTTCATCTATTTCACTTCTGTTCATTACAGAGCTACCAAAATCACACATAAGGTGTATTAGAGGGTCTGGTTTTGCCATTTAAAAAAAACAAAACGCAAAAACAAGTTTTTCCGTTTTTGGCACTCAATGTGTTAAATACCGGATCTTCACTGATGAATAAAACAAATACCCACCCTCCACTGTCAATACTGTCGCGGGATTGGTCCAATCAGCCGCTGGGGTCGTGGGACAAAAAGGTTCAGTGGGAGCATGATGAGGGGGATGTTTGTGCGCTTGGAATTCCCATCGGGGCAGTTTTCACTCATTGTCCCAAAGCCATTTTTTCCCATGTCGTTGACGTGTATTATTATAATGACCTCTGCTCAGGTAACTGTGTGTGTGGGAGGGGGAAGGGGGGGGCAGCTCCTACCCCAACCCCCTTCACTTTCCCACCCACCCCGCGCCTCTCACAGCAGTGTGTATTTCACTATCTCACTGTGAAGCCATTTTTCAAGTGAATGGAACGTTGTTTTTAAAGATAAAGCTGATTTTCATGTTTGCACTGTATATTTCCATCCATCCATCCATTTTCTTCCGCTTTATCCGGGGCCGGGTCGCGGGGGCAGCAGTCTCAGCAGAGATGCCCAAACTTCCCGATCCACACACACCTCCTCCAGCTGTTCTGGAGGGACCCCGAGGCGACACCAGGCCAGCTCGGAGACATAGTCCCACCACCGTGTCCTGGGCCTTCCACGAGGCCTTGTCCCACTAGGACATGCCTGGAACACCTCCCGCGGGAGGCGACCAGGAGGCATCCGAAACAGATGCCCGAGCCACCTCAGCTGGCTCCTTTCGACGTGAAGGAGCAGCGACTCTACTCCGAGCTCCTCCCGGGTAACTGAGTTCCTCACCCGATCTCGGAGGGTGCGCCCAGCCACCCTGCGAAGGAAACTCATTTCGGCCGCTTGTATTCGCGATCTTGTCCTTTCGGTCATGACCCAAATCTCATGACCATAGGTGAGGGTGGGAACGTAGATCGATCGGTAAATCGAGAGCTTTGCCCTCCGACTCAGCTCCCTCTTCACCACGACAGACCGATACAGCGACCGCATCACTGCTGACGCCGCACCGATCCGTCTATCGATCTCACGCTCCATCCGTCCCCCACTCGTGAACAAGACCCCGAGATACTTGAACTCCTCCACTTGAGGCAAGGACTCCCCACCGACCCGAAGAGGGGAAGCCACCTTTTTCCGGTGGAGAACCATGGCCTCGGATTTGGAGGTGCTGATCCCCATCCCGGCCGCTACACACTCGGCTGCAAACCGCCCCAGTGCGTGCTGAAGGTCCTGGTTCGTTGAAGCCATCAGAACAACATCATCTGCAAACAGCAGAGATGAGACTCTGAGGCTCCCAAACCGGACACCCTCCGGCCCCTGGCTGCGCCTAGAAATTCTGTCCATAAAAGTAATGAACAGAACCGGTGACAAAGGGCAGCCCTGGCGGAGACCAACACGCACCGGGAACAGGTCTGACTTACTGCCGGCAATGCGAACCAAGCTCCTGCTGCGGTCATACAGGGAACGGACAGCCCTTAGCAGAGGGCCCCGGACCCCATACTCCCGGAGCACCCCCCACAGGGCACCACGAGGGACGCGGTCGAACGCTTTCTCCAGATCCACAAAACACATGTGGACTGGTTGGGCGAACTCCCACGAACCCTCGAGTACCCGATGAAGGGTATAGAGTTGGTCCAGTGTGCCACGACCAGGACGAAAACCGCATTGTTCCTCCTGGATCCGAGGTTCAACTATCGGCCGGATCCTCCTCTCCAGCACCCCGGAATAGACCTTACCGGGGAGGCTAAGGAGGGTGATTCCTCTGTAATTGGAACACACCCTCCGATCCCCCTTCTTAAAGAGAGGGACCACCACCCCGGTCTGCCAATCCTGTATATTTAATAAACAAAAAACAAATTAAGACGAAAACGAAAAACAACCCAATTTTCGTTTATGTAGCCGGAAGTCGTCATATTTGTGCCAGCACTTTTCATTAGACCTTTGCTAACTTGGGATGAAAGTGAATGTGTTCCTCCCCTTGATTTGCTAATAGGCCATTGATGACAGAGAAAATCCTGCAAACATGGATATCACCTTTATCTTTAAAAACAACGTTCCATTCACTTGAAAAATGGCTGTTTTTTGTTTTTTTCATTTTCTGTTTTCTGATTTGCAAACCCAAATTGAAAAACAACTTGTTTTTCCATTTTTTATTTTCATTCCAATGAGGAAAATCCAAATACCCAAAAGTACACTGACCCTTCTAGACTAATAGCTGCAATAATAGCAGTCTGACTAATAGTTGTAACACAATCGCTGACACCACACAAATGATGGATGCCATGACAAAGAATCGTTTGGGACCACACCTTTCTGAACCCGAGGAGAGACAATATGGCTCAATATCGACATCAATATCTATCTATCTATCTACATATCTATCTGTCTATCTACAGTATCTATCTATCTACAGTATCTATCCATCCATCCATCCATCCATCCATCCATCCATCCATCCATCCATCCATCTATCTATCTATCTATCTATCTATCTATCTATCTATCTATCTATCTATCTATGTATCTATCTATCTATCTATCTATCTATCTATCTATCTATCTATCTACTATCTATCTACTATCTATCTATCTATCTATCTATCTATCTACTATCTATCTATCTATCTATCTATCTATCTATCTATCTATCTACTATCTATCTACTATCTATCTATCTATCTATCTATCTATCTATCTATCTATCTATCTATCTATCTATCTATCTATCTATCTATCTATCTATCGCAGTGGGATCCAATAAAGATCCAATACAATGAATAAAATCAATCTATAAATCAATCTACTCAATTTATTTGACATGTATGTAACCAGGAAAGTCCCACTTGCGTATTTTTAGTGGTAGTGGAAACTGGAGTACTGAAAGAAATGTACGCAGGCACCGGGGGGGAACATGTAAAATCCAAGCAGAAAGGCCCCGTCCCAGGTGGGAATCGAAACCCGGGACCCTCTTACCATGAGGCGCAAACG
This sequence comes from Gobius niger, assembly GCF_951799975.1. NCBI lineage: Eukaryota > Metazoa > Chordata > Actinopteri > Gobiiformes > Gobiidae > Gobius > Gobius niger. Next base: position 6,983,021 of record NC_136875.1, read on the forward strand.
CTAGATCTACGACGCTTGATCTTTGACACTATTCCGGCTTGTTTGTCGAGCACGAAGTCATTGGAAGTGCTTTAAGAAAGGCACGTTCAAGTACACGACAGCCTTGTGGTTAAGGCCGTGACTTGGCTTCGAGTCCTCTCGTTGACATGTTGCTGAATTTCTCTTCCCCCTCTTCACCAACAATTAAAAACTAAAGTAAGGAATCTATCTATCTGCCAACTCGTTTTCAAATGCTATTATTCTCAATTAGGAACCACACTTGATGACATTTTAGCTAATGTTTATCATAATATAATCTTGATGGTTATATATGTATATCAAAAACCTGGTATAACTATGTCTACGACTGGTGTACCATGTTTACTTTACTTACAGTATTCAAAATCACTACACTTGCCATCATGTACCATTATAAGTCAGTCCCTTTGAGCTGTTTGGGTGTGACGGTTCCATGGGAGAGGACATCCCCGACAATAGGGCTACACCAGCTACTCCCAGAGGACCTCGAGAGCTGGCCACTCTCCTGCACTATTCACCATCGCTCAAGTGGCTTTATTTAACTTCTACTACGACCATTGTTCCCACACAAATACACTCCAAAACACTACCCAGAGGATTCAAAACATCTGTACTTACTTTGAACTAATGATACATCCAAGAAGAAGGCGAAAAGACAAAGCGCGGTCTTCATGTTTGCTGGAGTTTGCTGCTTTTAGGGTCCCGTGGAAATGTACGTCCTCCCAAATCCCGTGCCTTTATGCCGACTCACAGCTGCCTATGCTTTCGACACTTAACCCTCGCCCAAATCCACCCCTTACAGAAAGCCGTCAGTAGGTTAGCATCCTCGGGCAGTTTCATCTTTGTATCACTTTATTGGGATGATGAAATAGCACACCGCGGAGGCAGTGGCGGAGCGGGAAGGGGCACCGGAGCGGGCCTGGCGAGCGTTTACTGGAGGAAAGCGCTGACTAGAAACACTGATACACACAAGGACAAAGTAGCACTTTTCTCCAGAGAGACATTAAGTTCATTTTCTTTGTAGGAAACGGAGAGGATCAAGTACTTTTCAAGCATGTTTCTTGTCGGCCCATGTCTTTATCATTTCTCATCTGTTTAGGGACATTCAATCGCTCATTTTCAAAAGCTTGAAGGGAACCACCACAGACACAGAAGTGCTTTTGAAAATATAACTTATTTAGATGGATAACACCTGTTGTAAGTAATGTCATTTTATTTCAGTGAAGCAACAATTTTGATGAAGTTGACATTTTTAAACTACTGACCGGAAGTGACATAGATACAGACGGCATCGTGTCATAGAAGGGGGGGCGTGGCTTCAGGGAAAACAGAATCTTTAGGGGAACACAGGTTTTTCACTTTTTTTTTGTGCCATTTCTGGTGGAATATGAACTTATTTATCACGTTCAATAAAGTCTAAATCGGGTCCATGTGGATGCAGCAGATTGTTCAGTAGAGACAAAACGGCGGTTGTAGCTCGCGCTAGCTAGCATTAGCACGATGCTTACATGTAGCGTCATGTTAGCATTCTCCGTTATTTTATGGGTTGAACTACATAGCTCCTCTCCATGTGTTTGTATGTGTATTGGGTAGAAAGCTATGTCCATAATTCAGCATTTGTTAAAATAGTTTTTAAATAATTAGAGAAAGTTCAGATTTCTCTTGTTTTCCCTCTTAACTGCTTTCAAACATGACCATATATGGCCGATTCCAGAGTTGGCGTCTGAATAGATACAGACGGCATCTCGTCATAGAAGGGGGCGTGGCTTCGCCGAGGGTGAAAATAGAATCTTTAGAGAAACACAATTTTCCACTCTTTTTTGCCATTTTCAGGTGGAATATGAAGTTATTTATCACATACAAATAAAGTCAAGTGTAAATCGGGCCCATATGGATATTTTCTCACAGCAGATTGTTCAGTAGAAGCGAAAAAAAACGGCAGTTGTAGCTAGCACTAGCTAACCGTTAGCATTAGCCCGATGCTAACATGTAGCATCATGTTAGCATTCTCCATTATTCATGTATTTATGGGCTGTTGAACCACTTTGCTCCTCCCCATGTCTTTGTATCATTATTTAGTAGAAACTCTGTTCATAATTCAGCATTTGTTAAAGTAGTTTTTGAATAATTAGAGAAAATTTACATTTTTTCAAAATTGTTTTCCCCCTTAACTGTTTTAAAAAATGACCATATATGGGCGATTCCAGAGATGCCGTCTGTATCTATAGGTACAGACGGCATCTCTGCATTAGCCCATATATGGACATGTTTGAAGCAGTTGAGGGGGAAAACAAAGAAGAGATAAATCTAAACTTTCCATTATTACTGCAAAACTAATTTAACAAATACTGAATTATGGACATAGTTTTCTACCCAATACAGATACAAACACATGGAGAGGAGCTAAGTAGTTCAACAGCCCATAAAATTACATCGAATGCTATCATGCTATATGCTAATGCAAGCGACAATCGCTGTTTTTTCACTTCTACTGAACAATCTGCTGTGAAAAACATCCAAATGGGCCCGGTTTAGACTTGACTGTATCTGTATGTGATAAATACGTTTATATTCTGCCAGAAAAAAACGGAAAAAGAGTGAAATATTGTGCTTCCCAAAACATACTTCCTTCCCCCTCGGTGATGCCGACTGCATCTATAGAGGTAAAGTTCCACAGCAGTTTGACTCACTCATTTCTCATAGACATGACGTGTTCGGCACAGCAGCAGTTTAAAATGGTCAGTGTCCAATAAGGCAGTGGAACTATAAACATCACAAAAATGGTCAAAAGAGGAACATTTTTAGCAAATCTTAGATATAATTTTGTTAACTGTGTTTTAGTAAAAGCCTTCCGATGCTTATATATGTAGATAACTGTATAAAATGTCGCCCAAACCTGGTATAACTACGTCTAGGATTGGTGTACCATGTTTACTTTACTTACAGTATTCAAAATCACTACACTTGCCATCATGGTACCATTAAGTCAGTCCCTTTGAGCTGTTTGGGTGTGACGGTTCCATGGGAGAGGACATCCCCGACAATAGGGCTACACCAGCTACTCCCAGAGGACCTGGAGAGCTGGCCACTCTCCTGCACTATTCACCATCACTCAAGTGGCTTTATTTAACTTCTACTATTGTTCCCACACAGACACGCGGCAAATACACTCCAAAGCACTACCCAGAGGATTCAAAACATCTGCACTTACTTTGAACTAATGACACATCCAAGAAGAAGGCGAAAAGACAAAGCGCGGTCTTCATGTTTGCTGGAGTTTGCTGCTTTTAGGGTCCCGTGGAAATGTACGTCCTCCCAAATCCCGTGCCTTTATGCCGACTCACAGCTGCCTATGCTTTCGACACTTAACCCTCGCCCAAATCCACCCCTTACAGAAAGCCGTCAGTAGGTTAGCATCCTCGGGCAGTTTCATCTTTGTATCACTTTATCGGGATGATGAAATAGCACACCGCGGAGGCAGTGGCGGAGCGGGAAGGGCACAGGAGCGGGCCTGGTGAGCGTTTACTGGAGGGAATGCTGACTAGAAACACTGATACACACAAGGACAAAGTAGCACTTTTCTCCAGAGAGACATTAAGTTGATTTACTTTGTAGGAAACGGAGAGGATCAAGTACTTTTCAAGCGTGTTTCTTGTCGGCCCATGTCTTTATCATTTCTCATCTGTTTAGGGACATTCAATAGCTAATTTTCCAAAGCTTGAAGGGAACCACCACAGACACAGAAGTGCTTTTGAAAATATGACTTATTTAGATGGATGACACCTGTTGTAAGTAATATTTTATTTCAGTGAAGCAACAATTTTGATGAAGTTGAAATTTTTAAGCTACTGACCGGAAGTGACATAGATACAGACGGCATTGTGTCATAGAAGGGGGGGCGTGGCTTCAGGGAAAACAGAATCTTTAGGGAAACACAGGTTTGTAACTGTTTTTTTTTGCCCTTTTCTGGTGGAATATGAACTTATTTATCACGTTCAATAAAGTGAAGTGTAAATCGGGTCCATGTGGACGCAGCAGATCGTTCAGTAGAGACAAAACGGCGGTTGTAGCTCGCGCTAGCTAGCATTAGCATTAGCACGATGCTTACATGTAGCGTCATGTTAGCATTCTCCGTTATTTTATGGGCTGTTGAACGACTTTGCTCCTCTCTATGTCTTTGTATCTGTATTGGGTTGAAAACTATGTCCATAATTCAGCATTTGTTTAAATATTTTTTGAATAATTAGAGAAAGTTCAGATTTCTCTTGTTTTCCCTCTTAACTGCTTTCAAACATGACCATATATGGCCGATTCCAGAGTTGGCGTCTGTATAAATACAGACGGCATCTCGTCATAGAAGGGGGCGTGGCTTTGCCGAGGGGGAAAATAGAATCTTTAGAGAAACACAATTTTCCACTCTTTTTAGCCATTTTCTGGTGGAATATCAACTTATTTATCACATAAATAAAGTCAAGTGTAAATCGGGCCCATATGGATATTTTGCCGCAACAGATTGTTCAGTAGAAGTGAAGAAACGGCAGTTGTAGCAAGCGCTAGCTAACCATTAGAATTAGCCCGATGCTAACATGTAGCATCAAGTTAGCATTCTCCGTTATTCATGTATTTATGGGCTGTTGAACCACTTTGCTCCTCCCAAAGTCTTTGTATCATTATTTAGTAGAAACTATATTCATAATTCAGCGTTTGTTACAGTAGTTTTTGAATAATTAGAGAAAATTTACATTTTTTCATAATTGTTTTCCCCCTTAACTGTTTTAATAGATGCAGTCTGTATCTATAGGTACAGACGGCATCTCTGCAATCGCCCATATATGGACATGTTTGAAGCAGTTGAGGGGGAAAACAAAGAAGAGATGAATCTAAACTTTCCATTATTACTGCAAAACTAATTTAACAAATACTGAATTATGGACATAGTTTTCTACCCAATACTGACACAAACACATGGAGAGGAGCTAAGTAGTTCAACAGCCCATAAAATAACATAGAATGCTATCATGCTATATGCTAATGCAAGCGACGATTGCTGGTTTTTCACTTCTACAGAACAATCTGCTGTGAAAAACATCCATATGGGCCCGGTTTAGACTTGACTGTATCTGTATGTGATAAATACGTTTATATTCTGCCAGAAAAAAACGGAAAAAGAGTGAAATATTGTGCTTCCCAAAACATACTTCCTTCCCCCTCGGTGATGCCGACTGCATCTATAGAGGTAAAGTTCCACGGCAGTTTGACTCACTCATTTCTCATTGACATAACGTGTTCGGCACAGCAGCAGTTTAAAATTGTCAGTGTCCAATAAGGCAGTGGAACTATAAACATCACAAAAATGGTCAAAAGAGGAACATTTTTAGCAAATCTTAGATATAATTTTGTTAACTGTGTTTTAGTAAAAGCCTTCCGATGCTTATATATGTAGATAACTGTATAAAATGTCGCCCAAACCTGATATATCTACGTCTACAGTTGGTGTACCATGTTTACTTTACTTACAGTATTCAAAATCACTACACTTGCCATCATGGTACCATTAAGTCAGTCCCTTTGAGCTGTTTGGGTGTGACGGTTCCATGGGAGAGGACATCCCCGACAATAGGGCTACACCAGCTACTCCCAGAGGACCTGGAGAGCTGGCCACTCTCCTGCACTATTCACCATCGCTCAAGTGGCTTTATTTAACTTCTACTACGACCATTGTTCCCACACAAATACACTCCAAAGCACTACCCAGAGGATTCAAAACATCTGCACTTACTTTGAACTAATGACACATCCAAGAAGAAGGCTAAAAGACAAAGCGCGGTCTTCATGTTTGCTGGAGTTTGCTGGTTTTAGGGTCCCGTGGAAATGTACGTCCTCCCGAATCCTGTGCCTTTATGCCGACTCACAGCTGCCTATGCTTTCGACACTTAACCCTCGCCCAAATCCACCCCTTACAGAAAGCCGTCAGTAGGTTAGCATCCTCGGGCAGTTTCATCTTTGTATCACTTTATTGGGATGATGAAATAGCACACCGCGGAGGCAGTGGCGGAGCGGGAAGGGCACGGGAGCGGGCCCGGTGAACGTTTACTGGAGGGAGCGCTGACTAGAAACACTGATACACACAAGTATCAGTTTTTTTTCTCCAAATACTGTAGACATGAAGTTCTTCTCAAGGTTTTTTTCTTGTCTCATTGGTTTAGCCCCTTTCTTTGCATGGGGAATGTACATGGTGGGGCGTGGGAACTTCCTTTTTTTGAACTGTACACGTTTTCATTTGTATTTTTTGCCTGTGATAAATTTAATTGGAAATTTAATTTTACACTGTTTTCAAAAGAATATATTTTAAATGTCAGTCGATTTCGAAAGTTGTGGTCCACACTTCCAAGCCTGTTGACTGGTATATTGGAAGTTTGGATGTTATTCTGTAGGTCTTCCAGGGTCTGTGGACGATCTTTAGAATCAGGGATCTGAGACCCCACAGGAAATAATCACTAAATCAGGCGAGAGCGCAGTTTACGTCTCCTCTCAGGGACTTCAGTCGTCCGGGAATTGGACGAAGACAATGTCCCGACACTTTTATGAACAGAACGTTCGGGAGAGCACAGCACAGACAAATGAACTGATCCTTTTCTTTCTTTTGGGCACATTCTCCATTTCCCTGAAGGCATCCACCCACACTGAAATTGTCTTGTGATCAGGAACACGGCTCAGTTCTGTGACTACGAAAGGCGCATTGCAGCGCAATGACAGTGTGGCCGCTTCTATGGCAAAAGTGTGGTGTTCCCTCAACCACAGCATGTCTGGGACTGAAATAGGTGTGGACACAAACGTCCCATCCAGCCCCATCTATTGGGCCCTCCCCCATAGCTGTCAAGTCAAGGGACAGTACATGTTAATGAACAATACAGGAAACAGGACGACTACAGGACAAGGAACAATGGGACCACAAGATACACTGACATTCACACATACTGTACAAGGAACATGAGGGATCTCAAGTAACTACAGTCACAAGAGACTGGACAGGACAGAGGACCAGGAGGACAGAGGACCGGGAGGACAGAGGACAGAGGACCGAGGACCGGGAGGATAGAGGACCGGGAGGACAGAGGACAGAGAGGACAGAGGACCGAAAGGACAGGGAAGGGTGAGGCTGCTGAATCCACCAGGAGACCCCTCCCCTGAAGTTCTCAGGGCCCGAGATGGTTCATAGATGTCAGAGATGTACTTCGGTGCTAAACCATGGAAACACTTGTACACGAGCAGAGCTGTTTTAAAGTCTATTCTCTGAGTTACCAGAAGCCAGTGCAGAGACCGGAGCACTGGACTAATATGGTCGTCTTTCCTGGTTCTTGTCAGGACTCGAGCAGCAGCGTTCTGGATGTACTGTAGCTCTGATAGCTCGTTTAGAGAGGCCAGTGAGCTGCCGTTACAGTATCTAACCTGCTGGAGACAAATGCATGGATAAGTCTCTCTTTAAGTTTGTTTTGACACTATTCCTCTGATCTTAGCCATGTTTTTCAGATGGTAAAAAGCTGCTGATGTTATTGCTTTGATGTGTGCTGTGAGTGAGTGAAAAATCCAAACAGAAAAAATTCTATCTGTGTGCGTAAAACACGTCGCCGTCTGCAGGGAATTCTTCCATCGTCTGGGCACCACAATGGGTCATGTGAGTCACCTTTCTATTCAGACCCAGTTCAGAGAAAACCCCACTTCCTCCTCTACATACTGTGTCAACGCTACTGCAAACCACGCAGGACCGCCCAAGGAAGTCCTACAGGAACACTACAGCGCCCCAGGGGGAGGACACTTCTGACCAGGGCCGTCCCACATTCACAGGCGTCAGAATTACTCACAGAGAGAGAGAGAAATGACAGACGCACCCTTTCCAGGAAGTTCTTTAACACTGTATACAGTATATTATGGAACGACATGGTGATTTTACTCCACTGCTCCAACATCAGCACATTGTGAAGATGGAATGGTGCTGCAGGAACCCCCTGTTCTTCTGAAACTCGACACTCTGATACACCTTATGTGTGGTTTTGGGAGCTCTGTGATGAACAGAAGTGAAATAAATGATGATCAAAAACTTGTGAAAAGTCACGATCTGGACATTTTATTTATATTATTGCGTTTCTTTTCTTGTTTTTAGTCCGAGGGCGCGATGCCTCGTAGCGAACAGCTGAAAACCCGACCCTTCTCTTCTCTGGAGTGTGTGTTTCTTTGGGTTTTTAAATGGTCAAAACCGGTCCAGGGACGGCTGAGAAACATCCTGATAAAGTCTTCAATCCGAGAACCAGGCTGTTTAAACAATGTCGTTGTTGAAAATTGACTTGAAACTGAGATATTTAGGCATTTGCCTCTTCCCACAGCGTTAGTGTCCGTCCAGAGAGGACAGAGGAGGAGAGAGGAGTTAATCAGAAAGGGGAGTGCTACATAAATCCCCGTTATCTCCCTTTCTAGAAAAAAATAGTTTGATCAAAACTAGCCTCTGTTTAGCTTAGATTTCTCAGGAACCGAGGCACATTCATTTAAACTGTCTTCACCCACTGAGAGCCAACCCTAACCCTGGCTTTCAAACGAGCCACAGCATGTGTCCATAGCTATAACACAGAATATGCTGTGGTGCTACAAATATCATGAAAAACGGTCTGGATTGTTGGCACTCTACAGCTCGGCGCTCAATGTGAAAATCGGCCCACACTATATAGTAGAAATAACAGCGCATAGATCCGGTGAAAACAAGTATTATGCAATAATAGCGTCAATACAGTCGGTAAATATATAAAGCAGCCTTTGAGATGATCACACACTGAGCCGAGCTTGATGCATTTGTGGTTTATTGTGGACTTTTCATCAACAATGAGCTGTAGGCGATTGTAACAAGCTAACGGGGCTAAACTGGAATAACCTTTGTCCACTGGCACAAATAATAGTCCTTTATTCGGACATATGGGCTGGAGATCCTGTGTGTATAGCTATGGTTGAAGATCCCTAGGACATTGCAGGAGCAAAGAGGGACCAGTTAGAACTAAAACAGCAGTTCTTTTTCAGTCAGTCGCTCCTTCCTACGCTTCAGAACACATTCAAAATCACTCGCCCCTGACGTCTAAATCAATCAGTGGTTTTGCACAGCCCAATATCACAACAGGAGTTGCCTCACAGGGCTGCACAAACCATTAAGGCAATAAAAGTTCAGTCTGAATGCAGTATAATAGCAACAGGAAGTGCGCTAGGACACGAACGGTGTCATTTTTGATCATAGCGCCGCTCAATGGATGAAATTTTGAGAGAGCAGAACGCCTGAATTGTCCGTTTTACTCCACCTCAATTTTAAACTATGGGATCTTTAGAATGTTGTGACGTCTTGTGAACCTATTGGCCCAGTCAGGTCGACAATTGGCTCCGAGGAAAGATTTACCGGGTTTACATGGGTTTGAGCAATCTTACATCGTCCGTGTAACCCCAGTGATTGATCACCAAGCGGTAACGTACACCAGGATCTGTCGGTAACATTATCTAATGTTTGCACTTAAACCATTAGCGTGTCTTCAGACCCTAACGACAAGTCAGTCAACACTAGTCAACACTGAAACCCTCCGCTCTTTAGGCGAACAAACTTCAAACGCAATGACACGTGTGCTCTGTGAAATGGAGCTCCGAGGGGCTGGAAATGCACAAGGAACATAAGCATAAGATCTCAAGTTTCCTACAGCTTTGTTGAACAGGGGGAGCTGCATGGATGCTATGAGTTACAGGCTTGAGAGCTGGTGTGGGAACTAGGGGTGAGAAACCATGTCGGGAAACAATGTGAGGCCACAGTCACGAGGTCCGGACAGGGAGCCTGGCGACCGGGTCACTAGGTACGCCTGAAGCGGGAGTGGGAAGTTGTTGTTGCAGCTACAGTCAAGATTTACTTCTGTAACGGCACAAAAAGTGTTTTCTTTCTTTTTTATTTTTACTAGTGATGGGATGTTTGTTCAGGTGCATCCGCACAGTAAAGTGAAGATTACTCCGCAGTAAAGTGAAGATTACTGCGCAGATTTCGAACTACTCCTAGTATTATTACGCCTTACAATATAGTCCCCCCTTTTATCCGCTTAGAAAATCCACATTGTTTAATTTTGTGTAATTATACTTGGAGCTATAGAGGAGAGAGGGAGAGGCTAAATGCTAACGCCGTCTGCGCTGTGTTTACGTGACTGAAGGCACGGGTGAAGATCAGACAGGTCCTAAAGAACTCGTCAAAGCTAAGGCAAGAACATATCTCAGTGTGTAAAAACGGTGGCATACTCCTTTAAGCTTTTTTTTTTTAAGTATGTACGCAAACTATTGTCATGGTGATGGTAAGCTACATACTCACATCATTCACCCCGGCCTATTCCACACGTTTATAGTGGTGGGGGAAACCAGGCATGGGGAGAACATGTAACCTCCACACAGAAAGGCCCCGTACGACCCACGGATCAAGAGCCTGGATTCTTGAGCTATATAGAAGAAGCCCACACGATCATTTTGACTTCAGGTCCCGTCTCTGCATTTTCTTTATAGTACAGTGTCTTATATGTAACGTTATATGCATGTGAATTCACATCCCGCGCGGCAACTTTCAGTTCGACCCGGGTGGGGGCCTTTCGGTGCGGAGTTTGCACACTCTCCCCGCGTCTGCACAGGTTTCCTCAAGGTGCTCCGGTTTCCCCGACCAGTAACAACATGTATAACAGGGTCCCCTCTGGAGCTATACAGTTCTCCTGACCAAGACATTCAGAAACCCCAGCGGGCTTTCCTGGTGAAATGAAAAAACAAACGCATTCGCTGAAATATTATCTTGGCCGTGACTGTCCAGGCTGAACTCGGGCCTTGGTCCCTCGTCGCTAAAGTTTCCGCGGTGTGAAAGTACCGTAGATCTCTGCTGTTTTGTAAAGGTGTCCCGAGGGGGATTGAGGGGGAAGTTCAGAGCCTCTTGGGATAAGTGGCCGCCTTGCCATAAGTACCGAACCAATTAATCAGGCCAAACTCCTTGATGAGGTTTTGAAGCACCAGCGGAGGCCCCACCACAACATGAAAGATTAGCAGAAAAAAAAAACACGACTTTTCGGCGCATATCACCTCCACGTTCGGGTTTCACGTCTGTTCACCGGGACTTTGTCTCCGTAACGCAACAATAACGGCGGCACAAAGGCGTCCGAGAGAGAGGCGTAAGGAGAGAGAGGCTCGCTGCTCGGCTCATTGTCACCGCTCCTTTGCCTGTACTAGGTCAGCTGCTCTGCTTTCATTTTAGATATAGCCCTTACAAAAGGCGCGGGACAAAGCCGGAGCCGTGCCCGGTTTCAGTATAAAAAGTGGGCTTAGAGACCTTCCCAAAGATCGATGTCCCGGAATGAGAGGAGTGCGTGACAGCGAGCGCGCCTCAGTGAGTCAGCGCTGGGCCAGGGAACGCAATCCGAGCGAGGTAAGGCCGCCGTGGAGGAGGAGGACGGGTTTTAGCGAGATTCTGCCGCGCGCACGGGGGTCCGCAACGCCGCATTTTGTGATAATACTGAACTCTCTCAACGCGTTTTGTTCAAGACTCTCTCGGCACTTTTTGCAGCAACTTTTCTCGACACATTTTGCACTAACTTCTCTCAACACATTTAGTTCTAAACTCTCTCAACTTGTTTCGCTAATTTTGTTCTCAACTCTCTCCACGCATTTCATTCTTAACTCTGTCGACACATTTTGCAAATTTTGTACTAAACTCTCTCGACACATTTTGTTCTAAACTCTCTTGACACATTTTGCAGTAACTTCTCTCGGCACATTTTAAACTATATTCTTGACGTATTTCATTCTAAACTTCTCTCAACTCGTTTTGCTAATTTTGTTCTAAACTCTCTCGACACATATTAATCTAAACTCTCTCGACACATTTTGTTCTAAACTCTCTCGACACATTTTGTTCTAAACTCTCTCGACACATTTTGTTCTAAACTCTCTCGACACATTTTAATCTAAACTCACTCAATGCATTTTGTTCTAAACTCTCTTTACATATTTTGTTCTAAACTCTCTCAATGCATTTTGTTCTAAACTCTCTCGGCACATTTTAATCTAAACTCTCAATGTATTTTGTTCTAAACTCTCTCGGCACATTTTGTTCTAAACTCTCTCGGCACATTTTAATCTAAACTCTCTCAATGTATTTTGTTCTAAACTCTCTCGGCACATTTTGTTCTAAACTCTCTCGACACATTTTGTTCTAAACTCTCTCAATGTATTTTGTTCTAAACTCTCTCGACACATTTTAATCTTAACTCTCTCGACACATTTTAATCTTAACTCTCTCGACACATTTTAATCTAAACTCTCTCAATGCATTTTGTTGTAAACTCTCTTTACACATTTTGAAGATTCGGCAACTACACACTAGTGTTGTGTTGTGAGCATCTTAATAGTTACCACAGTAACAGGGCGCACCATCCGAGCGGCTGGTTGAGGTGAGGAAAAGGGTTGAAGCATGTCATCCCTTCTTAGGTGCTTATAAATGATTAATTAATGATGAGGAAAGCTTTGTAAATGTTTTACGTGTATACAAATGCTTCGTGGTCAAGTATTGCAAAACAAACAATATTCCAAAACAAAGACAGAAAATACATTTTGCTGCTTCTTAAAACTTTCTACTAAATGTTCACAGATTGAGTTCAATGTGGTCATGAGTGGATATTTGGTGACTAAGAGGGAAATGCTTCTGTAGATGGGGAAAGCATCATTGTTTTGGTGTTTTTATTGTTTTTTTAATATAATGATTTGACAAATCAAAGTTGTGGAGCTACCTTAGAAGGAAAGGAGAGGGACAGGGAGACTGTTGTTCGAAAAACAAAACAGAAAAATAGGATTTTAATAGATTTAATTTGTCTATAAATACCATTTGGCGATAGCAATGCAGCTATACAAGCTTTTTCTTCAAATCTGAATTATTAATGGGACTTTTTAAATGTGGATTTGCCTGTCCAAAAGCTAAAAAGTAAGGTCTAAAACAAACAGTTGAAGGTGTTTTCAATCGATTGTGTTTTGGCAGTGCAAAAGAAATAGCATAAGGCAATAGTATTAAAATACCAGAACGTGTTTTTCAAAGATAAGAGTCCATAAAAAAGCATATGGCAATTGAAGTTCCACCTCAGAATGGACTGTTAATAGTTTTAAATCCATTTTCCATCAGCAGAGAAAGTCTAAAAAAAAATCCTCAAACGATCCTGGAGCATCCTAGAGGCCACTGTGATGGAAAGTAAAAGTGCTCACCATAAAAAGTATTATTATGCAACTGACATTTTTCTCAGATTTTCTAAATAATCAACTCAAATGAGAGTCAGCATCATTTTCAATCCTTTAACTGTTAAAGGATCATTTGAATGTGATTGGAAAAAACCTTCCAATGATAAAAGTATTTTGTTCAAAAAAAATATAATATAATAAACAACTCAAAATCTGCTGTTTGATTGGGCAGCGTTTCAATACATTTCATAGGTTGTAAAGAGCTGATGATTGTCATTTGTTGAATTTGTCGCATTAGGAGGTCATATTTACTGAAATCAAAAGCTACTTCGATCAAAAACATCTTAACAAGTCAAGTTACAAACAATGGCAGCTTCAAAATGTATAAATCCATTCAAGCTTTTTGGAGAGTTTCTGCTTGGATTTCTTTGCAGGATGTCAGACATGTAGTGATGGGCGAGCGAAGCCTTGTAACACTTTGAGGCTTTCCTGCAAAAAAGTATTGCAAGTCTGTGAGCCGTTTCATTCTGTTTGAACACTGACCTCTTGTGGACAAACTTTATTATTGTGACTTCTCATAAACAGGACTGAAGCACCAGCACAATCATGTGGAAGAGAAGTTTCAAACAGACATGTGGCGGGTTTATTATTTCAAATCACTCATAGGCCGACAAATAAGAGTCATTTTCTTTTTGCTCTGCTGCTAAAGGCAGGACATCACTGTGAGATCTTTTTACTTCATTCAGTCAGAGCTCATTTTGGCACTACTTCCTGTAGATGGTGCTCCTTACGCTTCCTAGATGTTCATAGATGTTTTGCTTGTTGAGGCTCCAAAGGTTCTCAATGGGTTGAGGTCAGGGGAGGAGGGGGTCCACATCATGAGTTTCTCTCCTTTTATGCCACTGATGCAGAGGTATTCTTTACAGCAGGACATGGTGCGTTGTCATGCATGATGATGATCTTGTTAGGGAAAGCACGGAGCATAGAAGCAGCATAGAAGACAATGGTCAGTCAGAAACTCCACGTATTTTTCAGAGGTCATTTTCACACCGTCAGGGAGCCTAAAGGGGTCGACCAGCTCTCTCCACATGATTCCAGGCCAAAACATGACTCTGCCCCCTCCTTCCTGACGTCACAGCCTTGTTGGGACATTGTGGTCATTCATCAACTATCCACTACTCCATTGATCTGACCATCCAGGGCTACAGGGCACTCATCAATGAACAAGGCTGTTTGAAAATGAGTCCTCATGTATTTCTGAGCCACTGCAGCTGTTTCTGTTCTTGAAAATGTAATTAACAGTTTAGGGGAGGCCGGATAGAAGGTTTATGCACAACTGCAGCCTCTGGAGGGTCCTACAACTTGATGTTCGGGAGACTCCAGAGGCACCAGAAGCTTCAAATACCTCTTCTCTTACTCTGATGTATTTGTCTGGCAGAAACCGTCCTCATTGCCTTTATCTGCACAAACCTGTGTGTGCTCAGCCACAAATCTCTTACGATGATTACACTAAATCTTTGGTGAAATATCGAAGGTTTTCAGACCAAGGCATTCAACTATTTCGCGCTTTTCATCAGCAGAGAGATCCTTTTTCTTTCCCATATTGCTTGAAAATGGTGGTCTGCTTAGTAATGTGGAACCTCCTTTTTCAGTAGTTTTTCCCTTAACTGGGCTTAAACTGACAAAAATCATCCCAGTTTAATTGAAAAAAAATATTTTCACATAATGGCTCAGTATCACAACACAAATCTAACCTCAATACGCCAAGCCTGAATGAAGAATTGCTATTCTTTACAACAAAAGGGACAAACTGTCTTTTGGGATTTCATATGAGTGCATGGGCCACAACAGTGGCTAGGTTTACATAGTCAGAAATATCAGATAACTGGAGTAATCAGTAGGGCCGGACCGATATATCGGCAGCTCCGATATAGGGTATTTTCAACATCGTTTTAAAATGAGCCACAAGTTCCTCAGCCTCAGGGGAGCAGAGAAACATCGCAGTGAAAATCGGTCATAAGTTTGTGTACCTATTTTATATATATTGTTGAAGACTTTGCGTATAATTTAAGAATCATAAGAGACCAAGACTTTAATGTTTTGTAACCTAATGTTTTTTGTCTTTCAAACAAGCTCCCTCTGAAGTACCTACTACAAATTCATATACAGCGCCTTCTGTCACAGCTTCATACACAGGATTACACGAGACATTTAAAAACAATATGGCCATAAATATCAGCAGTGCATATCAGCATCAGCCTTAGAAAAACCCGCATTGATCAACCTCTAATAGAGATATTTCTAGATACTTTTTATGATTGAATACATTACTATGATATGAGGAAAAAAAAACATCAAATTGAATTATTAGAATATCAGTCAATATATCGGCTATCGGCCATGCCAAACCCTTCATATCGGTATCGGACCCCAAAAGTCCCTATAGGTCAGGCCCATAGATAATAATTAGAAATAGATGACTATCTATTCAGCCCCATTCATAGTAATGGTCCCAAGTCGCCTGTGAAACTTACATGACTGCCTAATATCAATTCAATTCATCTTTTTTTATTGAGCATCTGAGTTCCACAAGTTCTACATAGCACAGTAATCAAAAGTAATCAAAGCCAAAGAAAGATGCATGCGCAGGTCCATAAGTAAATAAATAAATAACGTGGATGTGATGCTCAAAAGGAGTAGGCAGAAGCTTTAGCTTGTTAGCACCTTTTGTACATTTGAGCAGTAAATACATTAATTTACTATAATCAAGAAGATAAATGACCCTGTGGGCCCTTGTCGGCAATGATGGCGCAGTTGGTAGAGCGGGTCGTCCCGTCCCGCAAAAGCACACTGTCATTGTGTCCTTGGGCAGGACACTTCACCCACCTTGCCTCCAGTGTCTGCGTACATTGGTGTATGAATGGGTGACTGGTTCCTTAGTGTAAAATGCTTTGGGCCTGATAAAGGTTGAAAAGCGCTATACAGTGGAAACCATATGTTTACATAGACCTTACAAAAAGACACATTTGCATTTTTTTCTCACTGTCATAAATAATAGAATAAACTTTTATTTTCTTTAGCTCAATTCAAATTTGACAAATTATTTCTATTTGTCAAATGCCAGAAGAAAGGGAGAGAATTTTCTAGAAATGTTTTTGTTACTTTTTTTTTCGTTACTTACACTAAGATTACTATACCTTTGAACAATTTGGGAAAGCCCAGATGACGATGTCATGACCTTGGAGGCACAAGTTTGGTTCATCCTTGGGTGCAATTTCAAGACACTTGAAGGTTCAGGTTCATTGGTTCAAACAATGATGTAAATGTCCAGTCATCATACAGATCAGAAAGAAGGCGGTTTCTGTGTCCCAGAGATGAACGTGCTGTGTCTGAAATGTGAACATCAACCCAAGAACAAAAGCAAAAGACCTGGTGAAGATGCTGAACCTGGTCTGAAGAGTTTGTCATTATCCAGAGTGAAACAAGTCCTGTACCGACATGGGCTGAGAGGGGACTCTGCCAGGAAGAAGCTCTTACTCCAAAAGACAAATCAAAAAGACAGTTTGGAGTTTGCAAATAAAAAAAGGATCAAGACTTACATTTTTGGAGACATATCCTTTGGCCTGATGGAAAAAAAAAAATGTTTGGCCACAATGAACATTGTCACGTTTGGAGGAAACACCATCCCAACTGTGAAATACACGGGGGCAGCATCATGCTGTGGGGTTGTTTTGCTGCGGGAGGGACTGGTTCACTTCACAAAATAGATGACATCATGAAGAAAGAACTCTAGTGGAAATATCGAAGCAACATCTCAAGACATCAGCCAGGAAGTTAAAGCTTGGGCGCAGATGGGTCTTCCAGATGGACAATTCTCAAAGCAAACGGCCAAACTGGTTACAAAGTGGCTTAAGGAAAACAAAGTCAATGTTTTGAAGTGGTCATCACAAAGTCCTGATCTCAATCCAGTTGAAAATGTAAAGGCAGAGCTGAAAAGGCATAGGCACGCAAGGTGGCTACAAATGTGGCCCAGTTACACCAGTTCTGTTTGGAGGAATGGACCAAAACTCCTGCCACCTGTTGTGAGAAGCTTGTGGAAGGATATTCAAAACGTTTGAATCAAGTTATACAGTTTAAAGGCAATGCTACCAAATATAATGAAATGTATGTAAACTTTTTGTTTTGTAAAATGTAACAAAAACATTTCAAAAAAAATTCTATCTGTCATTTTTCTGGAATTTAGCAAAATAGAAATAAATTAAATCTCTACTTGACCCCCCCAAAAAAAATATTTCTGGTTTCATGTCAGACAGTGAGAAAATAATGCAAATGTATCTGTTTATAAAGTGTATGTCAACATATGTTTTCCGCTGTAAGTTGAGTCCTTTTGGTCCATGTCTCGCCTGCCTTTATCCTTATCCTTTGCCAGTAACAGTAACAAAACATAAATAGAATATTCTGCAGTTATTTCCATTTTCAAGGACATTCATCCACAGCTAGAGTTGAGCTCCCAGTTTGTTCCAGAGCCTGACACCACACACAGGCACACACATACTGTTCCTCATGGTACTAACAGCTGGTACTTTAAGTGGACCACATCCCCTCAAATTGTAACAGCTAGCCTTTTTATCAACAGTTTTTGAATATTTGCTGGTCCCGGTCCATGGTTAGCTTTATACACTAATTGTGCAGTATGAAAATCGATTAAATCCATGAGTTACTTTGTAAAAACAATATATTTGTGTGTTCAAGGTATCCAACCTTATGAATAGTTCTGATTGCTCATTTTTGTAGTATCACAAGGGGGTGAAGTCATTTTTTGTAATCATTACCACAGACCTCCTACGCAGCCTGTTCCTTAAAAGGGCAGCAGGTGGACGGAGCCTCCACAGAGCTCCAGAGATTGACTGACAGGCACTGGAGCCAGTCAATGCACTGAAAATTCTTCCACTATTTCGGGTGGATGTAAAACAGCATGGTTAAAAATATTCACTACCCCAGTGTGGTCACATGGGTCATAGTGATTTTTAGAGTGAAAAATCTGTTTGCAGCCAGGGTTTTAAACCGTTCTTGGGGTCTGAAGTCCCATAAGAATCCTGTTTACCAAGTGTCTTTTGGAGTCACCCTTGGCCACCAGGGGGGGGTATTACAGCAATGTCAGCGCCATGAAGACCTCGCCTATTGGTCGGCCCCTAGTAATCAGATAGCCCAATAATCAGACGATCCAAAAACTTCGGGTTCACAACTGGTATGGCGTTGGAACCCACCAATAGGATGACAGACCATGACTCAAATATTCAGTTCAAATCAAACAACTTGATTTATCCCAAAGGACCATTTTGTTCTTTGGTCATAAAAAACGATAAAAATGAGACACATACAACCACATTCAATACATACGTCATAAACTGTAAGTGCATCAGGGCACAAGTGAGCCAGTGACGATGAGGAAAAAGAAAAACAAGACCTGTTGAACAGCGGTTTCTTTTCTGTTGGGGGGGACATATCGTCTCCCGGAGGGCATCAGAGTAAAGCGCGACCGCAAAACAGAAAATCGATTGAGTGTTATGGAGGACTTCACTTGTATTTACTAAGTGTAATGCAGAATACTTTTGTTTCCCCACACATCCTTCGTCATTAACAATTACAGAAGTCATTATAACAGACTCCGGGGTGTTTCTCTCCGGCTACTGTATTGATGAGAGGGACGAATGTTTGGCTGGGAAGCCGCAAATGAACTGCCCTTCGAGGAGAAATAAAGTCTTCTGAATCTGAATCTGAATCTAAACGTTGAGAAATGCTTTCTGGGAAAGGCTTGTGATCCACTGAAAAGGGTTCCACAACCCACATTTTGGGTCCAGACCCACCAGTTGAGAATCATGTGTTTTACTTTTCATATCCATCCATCCATCCATCCATCCTGGATGGATGGATGGATGGATGGATGATGTGTACCTGTCTGGTCTTTGTGCGTATCCAATACTGAATCGATACCAGAGAGAGCTCTGTGTGTGTTTGTGTATATGGCTGCTTGAGTGTGTGTGCTGCAGTGTGCAAGGAGTGTCTGCGTGTGTGTCATTTGTTATTTTCAAGAAAATGTTTCATATACTTCTCAAAATAACATCTGCCCAGCACAAAGGAAAACTAAAGGATTACTCACATTTTCATGAATGAAATTCTCTGAGGGAATATAGACCCTGTTTCTTCATCAGAAAAACATTGGTTAAAGTGAATTTCAATCATCCAGGATATTTAATACAAGAGTCCAAATAAACCAGTGCAACTGGACCTTTGTTGAAATAAGATGATGAAGTTGAAGCAGTGGTGGTCAAAGAACTTTAAAGTGTAAGAAATTAGTAAAAGTTGAAAGGAAATACTTTAAAAGTAAGCCCAATTCCGTTTCAAAACATGTTGTGAATAATACATTTGTGGCTTAAATTACACAAAGATCGTGCCCAAGTTCAGCACAGACCTTCTTTCTTACGGTCCATTTAGACCAAGCACGGCTCCTGCAGCAGCTGCGGGTGACTTCAGTGTTTTGTCCATAGATGATTGATCTGCTGTTTGTGTGGCAGTATGCCTGCATTTGGGCACTGCCACTTATAGTTTTAATGGTGACTGGCTGTGTGTGCCGGCCATCACCTGATAAATGGCATTTCCTGTGTATTGCTTGGCCTCTGACTTCCTGCTCACTCGGTCTTCTGTGTTGGCGGTTGTTGCTCCTCGTTGCTCTCCATCTCCGGCATTATTAATATTTGGCCGCGATAACAAGTTCAAACAAGTAATAAAAGTCAGTGCTAACTAGTTCATGCAAATGTTTCGTCCAACGCCGCCTTGGGCCTGCGTTTTCCCCCGTAAATGGCCCTACTGTGACTCGGCCCTCACTGTCAAAGCCCTGAGCCATGCATCTGCCCCGCTCAGGTTGGTACCGGCGAAAGCACTGGCACGCCGTTGTTTGGACCCATGATGTTTAACACTGAGTCAATAACAGCATGAGGGGTGTAACAAAGGTCGACATATTTTAGTGACAAAAGTTTGTTCCTGTGAATTTGATCGTAATGTTCTGTTTATGTGTTTTTCTTTTCAGTAACAAATACGATGAAGGCCCCGAAATTCTGGCATCTCACCCTCCTTCTCCTTATAGTATATACTAATGGTGAGTAAATTATAACCCTATTATACTAATTATTACTAATAGCAATACAGATACTGGATCAGATATCCGACATGCCCATGAAGTATCGATTCCAAATATATTTGAACTGGACTATTTTTGCACTCACTGTCTCTTCAATATAACTTTCACCCACCTAATCTATATTATGGACATTCCTTAACTGTAGAGTTTCAGAATGAGTTGAGCAAACACACTCTTTTTTAAATCAAAGCATAAATACCACATGCAACTGTGGTGTGATCACAGGGATTTTAGTTAGACAATAAATAATCTACAGGCCATTTTTGAGGAAGTGGCTTGTATCAGTTGGTGTTGGGTGTCTGTAGAAGCTCTAACCCAAACAATCAGAATTGAAACTAATATATGCATATAAAAAGTCTATGCATAGAGTTTGGGAAATTCCAGTTACCATGGAGATCCGCCATCTTTGCAGCTGTTAGCATACATTTCCATTGACTAACATTACCTAAAAACAGTATGAAAAGTGGTGAAAATAGCCGTGGAACAGCTCCGTTAGCTGCTGAGTTACTGCTTAAACACATCTGACAAACTGCAGTGTCCAAGTGTTTTACTGTGAACAATAACTGCAGTATTTTTTAAAACTAACAAACAACAGTAACTTTTAAAATCTCCATTAGTTTACAATTGCTGCTAATCCCATAATGCTTAGCGATATGACGTCACATTCCCGAACTCTATAGTTTGGAAGAACCCCATTACTCCTGCTAATCCTTTGTTCTGTTGCTCATTTGTGCTCAGTTTCATCAGCGTCGGTGGATGAGATTGATGAAGACGGGCGGATCATCGGTGGGCAGGTCGTTGTTCCGAACAGTATAGTTTACCAGGCCTCGCTTCAATTCTTTGGGCAGCACTTCTGTGGCGGCACGCTTGTTCATGAGCAATGGGTGCTCTCTGCCGCCCACTGCTGGAGACCGTGAGTCACTCTACATTCAAATTGTAAGCAAAGGATTTTGCAGACAGGTGCTCTTCCAGGACAATCATAAATATCATGATTTAAATACCATGGGTTAAAAGATCGACCCCGGGAACTGCCACATCCCAAAGGGATGACGTGGGCCCACCCTCCTGTGGAGCCACCATCCGCAGAGGACCCGTAGGGGTCGGGTGTAGAGAGGACTGGGTAGTGGTTGAAGGCAGAGGCCTCGACGACCTGGGGCCTTTCCGAAACCGCTCCCTCCTCCCTCACCCTACCCCCTAACACTCAATTTGCGCGTGCCCGTGGAGTGGAGTTCTGTCCGAAATGGACCCCTCAGTGAGGGGGAGTGGGAGAAAAGCTCTTTCTCAGCGAGTCTGCATCGACACCACACTTAGCAGGTGTGTGTTACACCGGAGAACAGTCCCACGAGCAACACACCAAACAACTTCAGTTCCGCGTTTGGAGATATGGAGTCCGAATGGAACTCACCATAGATACAGACGGCATCTCTTCATAGAAGGGGGCGTGGCTTCGCCGAGGGGGAAAATAGAATCTTTTGGGCAACACAATTGTTCACTCTTTTTAGCTATTTTCTGGCGAAATATAAATGCATCCATCACAGGGTGGCTGGGCACACTTTTCGAGGTGGGGTGAGGAGCTCAGTTACCCGGGAGTAGCTCGGAGTAGAGTTGCTGCTTCTTTGTTGAAAGTAGCAAGCTGAGGTGGCCCGGGCATCTGTTTTGGCTACCTTCTGGTCGGGAGGTGTTCCAGGCATGTCCTATTGGGACAAGGCCTCGTGGAAGACCCACGCTGGAGGGACTATGTCTCTGCGCTGGCTTGGTATCGTCTTGGGGTCCCCTCAGAACAGCTGGAGGAAGTGTGCATGGATCGGGAAGCCTGGGTATCTCTGCGCAGACTGCTGCCTCCGACCCGGCCCCAGATTAAAGGGAAGAAAATGGATGTATGGATTACAAGATAGGCAAAATAGTCTTATAAGTGTCCCTGATGAAGACCGCACTGCTAGACACGATTTAAGTCAATCAGTGTGCCTCAGAAAAGGACATGACTTTTTATTAATGAATGCTAATCCTCGGACGGTTTTAACTTGTAATGGTGCCTCCCATCTTTATTCTAAAAACCCACTGCCAACTTGCTCAAAAACCCCAATTCTTGGATGAGACACCAAACTGACGACATAACTTTTCCCTGCACTATGGAGAGCTCTTATGACTGAGAGCTTGTACAAACATGTCTGACCTGTGTTGTTGTGCGTTGCAGGCCGATACTGATCAGTGTGGCTATGGGAAAACATAACCTCAAGAAGACTGAATCCATGCAGCAGATCTTCAGTGTGCGTCGAATCATAAGGCACTTCAACTACTATTCAGGGACGTTTGACAGTGACATCATGATGATACAGGTAATACTACTGCAACTACTGCCACTACTGCTACGGGTCTGGGGCGGGAACCTCCACGTGTGACACGATTTGACACATGGCTCACGATAACCTCACGATATGCCGATACTCTGTGCTTATCAATATATAGAACATTCTGATCAGCATTTGTTTTCATGAGCTTTGTTACTCTTTTTCCTCAGTAGATTAGTAGCATACAATACTTGACTATGTAAAGGCGTTTTCACACATGTTGGAGTGCCTTATGGGTCCACCCAAGATCGCCCTAGTTTTAACTGTATTTTCTTCTAAATTAGTTCAGTCCGTGTTCACATGCACTCGCACCAGATGTCGCACCAACAGCCACGTAACAACGATCAGCTGTTCAACAAACTCTCTATGGTCACTCCTCTCCCTCGTAGTTAAATATAATGAGGCTGATAGGCGAAGCGAGGAGAAATGACCTGCATTGGCTCATGGGGAGGAAAGCTTTTCTGTGCAGCCGGAAGGGAAATGGGCAGAAGAGAGATGTACCTTAATGATATAAAGTTGATCCATTTTGCCTCGTCAGAGCAGTAATTCAGACGTCCTCATGCAGTGTTTATTCATTGTTCCTTCGCATAAAAAAGAGGCATGAATGCGAGAGTAGTTCAGCCCAAGGTCGGCTTCCGTGAATCGTTACATCCATACACTGACCCAAAAGTGCCACTCTCCGGTGGAGAACCCCTTTAGGTCTACTTAACTAGAGCCTGTGTGAAACGCCCTTCCTCACTGGTGTAAGAGGCAACTCTTCATTTTCTTTTCAATACGCAACAAACCACAGCTACACTAAAAGAAATAACTCACAGCAAGCTATTGAGAGTCTCAAGACACCAACAGCAAGTCCCAGGTCAAGTTAAGTCTTCTGGAGCATTGATCAATTAGGCGTAAGTCTCAAGTCCCGAAAATTGCGTCTCAAGTCATTAGACTGGAGTCTCCCACCTCTGGTTCTCACTGATCAGGACGTGTATCGTTTAAAAGAGACTGCTCCTTAAAGTTAGAGGTCAAGTGGCCAATGAATAGGTATTCCCTATTCATCCTGACCATGCTCAAAAGAACTGGGGCCACTGAGCAGGTGGAGGTGGTGACTGCCCAAGATGTCTTCTAGAAGGAGGGTTCTGGTCATCAACAATCCAGTCTCTTCTGCTCTGTGACACAAATTACGGTGCATGGACCCTCCTGCCTCTCTCTTGTCCACAGTGCAGACGATCTTGGTGGATTTCTTCCGGGATGGACTGCACTGGGTCCCGCAGGTGGTGCTGTTTCTTCCCGGGGAGCAAGGAGGACAAGGACTGATACTACTGGCCAGTCGGGCGGCCGCCTTCAGGCTGCAGTTCTTCCAGCGGCTGGTGGCAGGTCCAGAAGAGCTGATGTGGAGACTGTTGGTGTTTTCCGCATTGGAGCGAGCTGGGGGCATGGGACTGTTTCTCTTCTTTACTGATCACAGACTGGATGCCCTGCCACCCTTCTACCGCAGTCTGCTGACAGTGTGGAGCGAAGAGAAGAAGCAGAAGGAGCCTTCCATCGCACTGCACTGGCTGCTGAGAACGTCCTTGCTGTCCAGCCACCTGGACTGTCCTGCCCACACTAGAGCATTTGATGGAGAGGGCAGGACCTCAGTTGAACAACGCCCCAGCTTCGGCTGCTCACCTGGGCCGGAAGCCGGTGCGGAAAGTGGAGCGGTCTCCTGGCCCACTGGAGACAGAGACTCACAGGACCTGACTGGACTATGCTGAGGAGGTTCAGTTCCAGCGAGATGTCCCCTGACTCTGCAGATCCCTTCCCAGTCATCCCTAGCCCTAACCTGGAAAGCTCCTCAGGCCCCCTGTTGTCCAGCCCTGTCTCCACCTCACTGGACTGTTCCCTTTGGAAAATCTTACACAGACTGATGGTGCAGGCCCTGAACCTCTAGTGATGTGTCAGTCGCGAACGATCCGGCTCTTTTGAAGGAGTCTTTACAGTGAACGATATGAAAGGGTTCGCGGAGGTGAGGTGTGTCCGTTCGGGTTCGGAGGGTGTTTCCAGTGGTAGAGCGAAGAGGAAGGGGTACCAGAGCAGGAGGAGAGAGGTTCAGGAGCAGAGTCAGTTCAGGGAGTTCAGCTTCCCGATGGCCCTGTGTACGAAGCTGTTCCTCAGTCGACTGGAGCTGACCCGTAGATTGCGCAGTCTCCTCTCTGAAGGCGTGACCTTGAAGAGACTGTGTGATGGGTGCGAAGGGTCCCAGGCGATTTTGTGGGTGAGACGGGTGGAGTACATCTCCTTAATAGAGGGGAGAGGGGCACCGCAGATCTTCTCCAATCAATCAGAGCTGGACAGCTTTGTTTTCAACCTTTTTTTATTTTATTGTAAACTTTTTGTAAATAGCTCGAGGTGTGAATGTGAAAATGTAAAATATTTTTTCTGACGGACTAAATAATGGTCTGGTTAAAAAAAAAAAAAAAAAAAAGATCTCTGTGCTATCTCTTTTCTCTCTCGGGCCGTTTCTCAATCTGTGTACTTGTGTGGACTTGTGCGCTCGTGGACTTTTGTGCAGCGTCATCACGAGCCCTGTTCCAATTCAAAGTCCAATGCATCAGAGGCAGGGGCGTAGCACCAAATTCTGGGCCCTGGGTACAAACTATCTTGTTTGACTATCAATGTTTGACTTGAAATTGCATCTGACTTGGCTTCAGTTACAGAAATTGAAAAACTTTAATCCTGTAGTGACATAGATATTTAGATTCGGGTGGCATATTCTACTTTCATTGGGCCAATTAAAATGGCTAGTTTTAGGTAGAGCATAATGATTATTAGCAGATCACATTAAACAGGAGGACTGCACCAGGGACATGGGATATTTGTGCTGAGAAAACTTTAAAATAGGCATTAAAATGCTATTTTACAATAAATGATGATACTGTATGATGTCTCTGTGGCCCACAGGCCTGAACATAAAACTCAAGGGCTTCAGCCTGATTTAGTCTCTCACCATATTTGAAGCCTGTACCTTTAAGTGTATTGTCAGTAAATTGTTGTTCTATGAAGTTACGTTGGAATAGGCTAAATGGCACGAGCTCCACCTTTCACTAGAACGACGTTAGCTCGTCTCCAAAGCTGCGCATTTATAATGTGTGTCTTCAAATGTGCGCGGCTAATTAGCATAATTAATTTGGCGAAAATGGCGTGCGCGACCTGTGGCTTTTGTCACAATATTGGCCTGTTGGCTCAATTATAATAATTATGAGGAAAGACAAACTTTAGAGGTTAAAACGAGGAGAGAAGGAGCTCAGTCTCTGACTCTGCACCATCCTCGTCTCAGAGCAGGCAGAGGCAGGACTCGCCTCACCTCATGTTTAACTGTCATTTATGACAGAAAGTTTCCTCTAAGGTCCGCTAGAACAGGCTAGTGTTAAATAAAAGCACATTAGAGCGAGGCCAGACTAATATCTGTCTTTCCTCATAGCTCTGTGTCATTACATTACAGAATCCACCTCATCAAGTTTTTAAAGGGGTGTCAGGGCCCTGAGATATCATCCTATCATTATTGTTTGTGCAAAATTCTGTGTAGCAACCATTGTATTTCAGCCCGGTTGTTCAGTTATCAATTATGAGGAAACTTAGAAAGTACACTACATAACGCTTTTTGCAGCATTTTTGAGGGCCCCTACCCTGCTCTGGGCCCTGGGTACTCAGTCCCCTTTACCCCTCCAGTCCGACGCCCCTGATCAGAGGAGACTTGTGCGTTCTCCGCCAGCTATATTCCCCACAGTCAGTTTGACTTTGAGCACGTGGATCATTCTCTGTCTCTTTCCTCTCAGTAAAACCTCTTGTCCCTCCTCTCAGTTGCACACGCCGGCGATCATGACCTCTGCCGTGGGACTGGCTCCTCTGCCGGCGATGATGATGATGGGCCAGACCTCTCTCACATTGCCCTCCAAGTGCCGTGTGTCCGGGTGGGGCGTCACCACACTCTGGTCCTACAACCTGTCTCCCAATCTGCGCTCCGTTTCTGTGGATCTCTTTCCAAGCTGCCGGTACTTCTACTACAGAGTAACGGAGAACATGATCTGTGCGGGCTCATGGCGGGGCGGCAAGGACTCCTGTCAGGTGAGCAGGGGCAGGGCACTTACATTTATCTTGTTAGTCTGGCGTTATATCCCTTTAATTTGAGCATAACATAATAAAACACCTGACACTGATTAGTTAGCTCCAAAGCAGCAAATGTATAGGTAAGAAAAGCTGAAAGAGTATATTTATAATGCATGATTCAGGCTTAGGGTTTTTTCACACTGGGACAGGTGTCTCATGTCAACGGAAACGTTTTAATTACTCGTGCATGTGGTTTATGAAAGCGATTCGTCGATTATGAGAAATACGTGTCGACATTTTTTTTTATTATCGACATTATCGATAATGCCGACTAAGCGTTGCAGCCCTAACTGACTGGTACATTTTGCGCCTAGTCTTAAAGAGGGGGTATTATGCTTTTTTCAATCACATAGCACCAGTCTATATCACACTACAATGATGACCAAACCTTCTGTTGGTCTGTAAATGCAGTAAATTAGAATAACTGCCTTGTATAAAATGTCTCTCTCAAAATCTCAAAATGGCTGTAGTGAATGTCTTGAAATAGGCCTCTGTCTCTTTAAGAACCTCTGACCCTTTCAGACACGCCCCCTCCACACGCTGTCTGTGGCATCAGTGGGGAGGGGGTTCTGCTGAGGAGCAGTGGTTGGTTACTCGGCTGGTGACGAAAGCTCGGAGGCGTCTCCAGGAGGTGGGGGCGTTCCTAGGAGGACTCGGGCAAACCTATCCCTAAAATGGCCGCCATCAGAGTTTTTACAGATTACTCAAAAATACGTGAATGTGCCAAGGCAACACTTCAGGCATGTTTTTAATGAGGGAATGACATAATAACATGATGTAAAGCTTGAAAAAGTCGATTTTGCATAATACCCCCCCTTTAGGGACTGTGTCTGCTTCATTAACGTGAGCTGGGAGTTTATTCCATAAAACCGGAGCTTGGTAGCTAAAGGCTCTGCCTCCTACAGTGATTTTGAAGACTCGAGGAATCAATATATGGAATGATAGCGTCTTGGAGATAGATCAGAGCCAAACCCTTTGTGGCTGTCAATGTGAGAAGCAGGATTTAAAATTTGATTCTAAACTCAACAGGAGGCCAGTGGAGAGACTTTAGCACAGTTGTAATGTGTTATCTTCTATTATTTGGTAGCATTGCCTTTAAACTAGGGATGGTCTATATATCAGCGCCGCCAATATTCGGCCGATATTTGTCTTTTTTTCCCCATATCGGTATCAGTCCGATTTTGAAAAATATCGGCTGATTTTTTTTTCTTCTTTTAATTAAGGAGATCACTGTTCATGAGTGAACAGTGATCTCCTGCATCTCTCTAAACAAAGACAAAGCATGGAAAGAGCGGGAAACATATAAAACCACTTAGAAATTCCTGTACAGCTCAAACCAGCAGTTGTACATCAGACAAGCAGTGTGTGTTCGCTTTGGGGACGGTAAAATCCCCCATGCTTCTCCTGTGCGTCCAAAATCGGGCTTAAAAATCAATTTCCGCGATTGGAGTCTAGTCACGTCTTTCTGCTGCCCACATTACACGATTATAACACATATTAACTCTTTCAAATGTGTAAGCCCTTATAGGACCCGCTGTTATGGACCGGGCATTTGGATGCAGGGTAACACAAGGGGGCGCCATCCCAACCTTCTCATTGTAAATGTGAATTTACTTTCGCCAGAGTAAGACTTTAGGTCAGGCACCGTGAGTGACAGTAATGTGACGCTAAATTCTCACAGAGCAACAGGTGAAGAAGGAAGTCATGGAGCTTCTGCTTTAGACAGAACATTATACATGCATGTGAAATTTAAAACTTAAGTATGTGGTAAGTTAATTAAAAACATTTTTTAATCACACAATTGATGCTTATAAAGGTTGAAAAAATATCTACATAAACATTATCTGGTGAAGATTCATGTTTGTCCCGGTTCCACTGAGTCGTGATGGGTCAAGTGGACCATGATCGATGTGGACAGGACAGTGGTAGATGTACTTTTACTTTGAAGAAAATATTTAATATAAGGGGCGGCACTTACAGCTAGAAGGTCCCGGGTTCGATTCCCACCTGGACGGGGCCTTTCTGTGTGGAGTTTGCATGTTCTCCCCGTGTCTGCGTAGGTTTCCTCCGGGTACTCCGGTTCCCCCCACCACTAAAAACATGTGAGTCCCCTGAAAAAGAGATTCTTCATCTCAGTGGGACTATCGTGGTTAAATAAAGATCAATAAATAAATACAATTTACTATAGTAACTGTGTTGAAGAAATGAACCTCATGAACTTCTTCTGTAACATCTGTCCACATCAGTCCTGCTGCACCACGACTCAGAGGAACTGGGACAAACATGACTCTACAGCAGTTTTTTTGTAATAAATAATAAATAATTAACATTCTTATACAAAAACAGGATTTTCATACTTGTTTCAAAGGAATGCTTGAATTTCAATCTTTCATTGTTACATCCAGCAGCAGTGTAATGTTCCAACGCAGAATCTCCACGACTTCCTTCTTCACTTCTCGGCCTGTGACTGTAGAGCAGTGAGGCCTCAGCCTTTTAACAGGAAATAAAGGCTACCTATTTGGCGTCATGTTACTGTCACTCACGGCGTCTGACCTACAAAATAATAAACCCACAGCTTAACGGGTCAACCCCCCACATACTAAGGGACGTCTTCAAATAGCCACGACTCGGGACGACTCGGCGTAGTGTGTGCTAAGCTTTACTTGATCAGACTAGCAGCATTCTGTGTGTTCGCTTTGGGGACGGTAAAATCCCCCATGCCTCTCCTGTGCGTCCAAAATCGGGCTTAAAAATGTTAATCTTTCATTGTTACATCCAGTAGAAGTGTAACGTTCCAACGCAGAATCTCCACGACTTCCTTCTTCACTTCTCGGCCTGTGACTGTAGAGCAGTGAGGCCTCAGCCTTTTAACAGGAAACAAAGGCTCACTATTTGGCGTCATGTTACTGTCACTCACGGCGTCTGACCTACAAAATAATAAACCCACAGCTTAAGGGGAGACACTACAGGCAAAACTAAATTTTTTCAGTTTTCAGGTTTTTTGGCCAAATTGGTCTCTGAACATACAAGCTTTCACCCGGAAACAGAAAATATACCTAATCTTCACAATAACATGTTTAAATATTGCGCTGATTCAATGTTCCCCCATAGACTTATATGGGAGAATGCAATTTCAAGGGCCTTTTTCTCAAAACACATTTTTCTGTCATTGTGGCGACACTATGTCCACGTCAGTCGGACCTAAAGACTTCACATTTTCCAGCCTTGGACTGAACAATATTTGGAAGATTTTTTCAGAGGGATTTTTTATTATCTAATCCCTAAGCCCCATTTATTGAGTTTTGAATGTCAAAAAATAAGGCGAACAGCTTATTTTAAAACTAAACAAGAAATCCAAAATCCCCTCTGAAAAAGTCTTGGCAACTCATTCATCAATAAAATTAAACCATAAATTTGAATGTAGCTCTATCCATTATTCAGATTTCGTCGCCGAAAATATGGGAAATTTGGGGCATTTTTAGGCATAAAACACCTTGTTCTTATATGAAAAGATAAAATGACAGAAAACTTGCAATGCATTTTTTTCTCACATCTATGCCAGTGATCTACAGCAAAAGTTTCAAATTGATATCTGTAAATGTACATTTTTTCCCTATTCGCCTGCAGTGTCTCGCCTTAATGGGTTAACCCCCCACATACTAAGGGACGTCTTCAAATAGCCACGACTCGGGACGACTCGGCGTAGTGTGTGCTCAGCTTTACTGTGAAATCTTCTGTCCTGTTCCAGGGCGACTCCGGCGGGCCGCTCATCTGTAATGGGAAGCTGCAGGGCATCGTGTCGTGGGGCATCGGCTGTGCGCACGCCTATTACCCCGGAGTCTACACCCGCGTGGAGAACTTCGTTGACTGGATCAACTGGGTGTTAGTGAACCGCATTTAGAGCCGGGACTAAACCGAGGACTCCTCCACAAATACACAAAAAAAAAGCCATCGGGAGATATTTTACACCGAAATATATTTTTTATGAAGGAACTGTCTATAATAACCTGGGAGATTGTTGTTTATGTTTCCTCATGTCAAATTATATTTGTACTTAGTATGGGCTCCGAGCTCAAAATATTATATTTTAAAGTTTTTACAATTTCCCCCCAAAGGTTTATGTATCAAAAATAAAGATTCATATTTATTCAAGTTGTGTACTGTACTTCATAACCATGCTACTACAGCTGGTACTACCACTACTACTACTGCTAATGCTACCGCTATCACTACTACTACCAACACCACCACCACTACTACTACTGCTACTGCAACTACTACTACTATTGCTATCACTACTACTACTACCACCACTAACACCACTACTACTACTACTACCGCTATCACTACTACTACTACCACCGCCACTACTACTACTACCGTTATCACTACTACTACTACTACTACCACCACTACTACTACCGTTATCACTACTACTACTACTACCACCACTACTACTACTACCGCTATCACTACTACTACTACTACCGCTATCACTACTACTACTACTACCACCACCACCTACCACCACTACTACTACCACTACTACTACTACTACTGCTATTACTACTACCACTACCGCTATCACTACTACTACTACTACTGCTATCACTACTACTACCACCACCACTACTACTACTACTACTACTACTACTACTACTGCTACTGCTACTATTGCTATCACTACTACTACCACTACTACTACTACTACTACTATCACTACTACTACCACTACTACCACTACTACTGCTATTACTACTACTACTACTACCACCACCACCACCACTACTACTACTACTACTACTACTACTACTACTGCTACTGCTACTATTGCTATCACTACTACTACCACTACTACTACTACTACTACTATCACTACTACTACCACTACTACCACTACTACTGCTATTACTACTACTACTACTACCACCACCACCACCACTGCTACTACTACTACTACTACTACTACAACTACCACCATCACAACTACTACTGCTACTACTACTACTACTACTACTACTACTACTACTACTACTACTACTACTACTATTACTACTACTACTGCTGCTGCTGCTGCTATTACTACGACTACTTCTACTACTACCACCACCACCACCACCACCACCACTACTACTACTACTACTACTACTGCTACTGCTATTACTACTACCACCATCACAACTACTACTGCTACTACTACTACTACTACTACTACTACTGCTATTACTACTACCGCTATCACTACTACTACTACCACAACCACCACCACTACTACTACTACTACTACTACTACTACTACTACTACTACTACTACTACTACTACTACTACTACTACTACTGCTGCTGCTATTACTACTACCGCTATCACTACTACTACTACTACCACTACCACCATCACAACTACTACTACTACTGCTACTACTACTACTACTACTACTTCTACTACTACTACTACTACCACTACCACCATCACAACTACTACTGCTACTGCTACTGCTACTGCTACTACTACTACTACTACTACTACTACTACTGCTACTACCACTACCACCATCACAACTACTACTGCTACTGCTACCACCATCACAACTACTACTACTACTACTGCTACTACTGCTACTACTACTACTGGTACTACTGCTACTACTACAACTACTACTACCACTACCTCAAAGTTTGCTTTGAGGCACGTTGAGACCACAGCCTGCTGCAGAGATGTGTGTCAGAACGCACCATGGTGGAGTATTGCAGAGATAAAACTTCCTTAACTTTGAGAATTGTATAAAACTTTGTAATTCAAAATGAATGTACAAATGTTTGCACAACCAAGCCCCTGATGTTCTGAGAGGGCTCATAGTCCCACTTCGATCTTTGGGCTAAAGTTAGAAAAAAGACCTTTGGGCAGTTGGCCTTTACTAAGCTGTGGTGTTCCACACTTTTGCTGCGTGGAACTGAAACACAGCCTCACCTTGTTTGGTGGTGACTCTGGGAACCACCAGGAGACCCCTCCCTGAGGATCTCAGGGCCCGAGGTGGTTCATACGGCTGTAACATGTCAGCTACTGTATATACTTTGGTGCCTGACCATGAAGATTTCAAATTCTATTCTCTGAGCGACAGGAAAATCAGTGCAGGAGGACTGCACTAATATGGTCGTATTTCCTGGTTCTGGACAGGACCATGGACCGTGAACAGGCCAAAGATCAATCGGAGATAATTTGGACGTTTATAAATTATTTATTAGCCTATTTCTCTGTGTCCCTGTAGAAAATGCGACACAGCCACTAAACTAACAAACTAAAGTCTAGAACACATGGGTCAAGGCCCGCAAGATGAGCTAACGTGGCCCTTTGTGGGGCATGAATTCCTGAGTATGTCAAAAAAATAAAAATAAAGGCGTCTTTAGCTCATTCCAGTGTGGAGTTATGGATTCCATACAGGGGTGGAGTAACCAATGCTCACTCCAGCCACTAGGGGGCAGCTTAAATTTAAAAAAAGGAAACAATTCCACACGAGTCCAGCAGAGAAAGCTGAATAATAAGAGATCAGGATATAGACAGCATATTATAGCCATATGGTAAATGGTCAGTCTGCCCCAGTGCGGCTGTGGCTACAATAGAAACATACTGTTAGCTCAAAGATCTCCTTCAGAAGCGCGTCCCGGTCAGACCCAAAACCACTGTTCCCGTCTTCGGCGAACATGTCGGCTGTGGGACAGTTATTAACTGACTGTAAAGTGCGCCTTCGCCTGCGTGCTTTGACATAAAGCAGTCCTCAAGTCAATTCAGCAAAAATATTGGCTTTAACGATTGTTCAGCAAAAAGCGCCTGAACAATTGTTTTGGAATCCTCCGGAATCCTGCTCTCTGAGTAAACGACTTGTGACCGTGTGACATTTACATCATAGTGTCAAACAGGAAGTGCCCGATAACACACCCCCTGAGCGTCTGGACAGAAGTTCTTTTTGGCCCGAGGCTGTGAAGAAGGGACTCCTCTCTTACCTCCTCTGGACACCGCCTGTTCAGTTTTCTATAACGATAATGTCTCGAAAATGCGCATTCGGCTGCGAGAGCTACAGGACTTTATTCAACCTTCCTATAGTTGGACTTTCTCTCCGGGATTCAACGTCACTCAAATATCATATGTTTGTCACTTCACTGATGGGTGAACCTCGGCAGAATCAAAGTGGATTAACTCTTATAACCAGCGCGAGTCCCACAATGTAAACAACCGATTCGAGAGGCCAGAGGCAGAGCGGTAAGTCAATCAAAAAAAGCCATTTATGAAGCTGTGTTTCATATGTCAACTCCTGCCTCGGGAGAGAGGTGGACCGGCTGGGCGTCCTGGTGCAGCCGTGTTTCAAAAAGTTCTTTTTCCATGTGTTTCACCTGAAAAAAGAAGGGAATTAATACTACTACAAATACTGTTTCGACTGCCACTGTCAGTCATGAAACATTCCTTTCTTTCAAAACTCCTGAGCTGAAGACAGTTCACTGTGCCGTCACCGCATGCTCCGATTGGCCCATGTCTCGGCTGTGGTCCCGCCCTCTCCCGGTTAAAAGGCCCCATTGCAAAGGCCCGTAGACAGAGCTCACCGACGGCTGCACTGATGACACACAGCATGGAGCGAGCGAGCGGCCTGAAGACGGCGTCGGGCGGTCACAAGGAGCGAGCTTTGCCGGATGACCAGCTGAAGAAGCTGATCCTCGAGGCCAACGCCGTGAAGGCCAAGGCCCACTGTCCCTACAGCAAGTTCAGGGTGGGCTCGGCGCTGCTGACCACGGACAACCTAATATTCACAGGTGAACGTCACATTTATGTTTAACTACAATTGTTTAGCCTCAACCTCCAACAAGCTTTTTACTTTTGAACAACGTTGTAAATGTTAGTATACTGTGTCTGGGCTCTCTCAGACCCTCCACCAGGGCCTCAGTTAGCGGAGACTGTGTGCTCCCAAAGCTCAGAAAAGTACCACAATGCACCTTTAAAGAGGCTAGATGCAAGTTGGCCATTTTATACTCACTCCTGCCACCTCAGGTCTTACGTGTAACTGCACCTTCTATATTAAGCTCGTGCATGACGGCACTTCTGACCCGAATTAACACCTTTTTGAGTGACAGGATT
Organism: Gobius niger; assembly: GCF_951799975.1. Taxonomy (NCBI): domain Eukaryota; kingdom Metazoa; phylum Chordata; class Actinopteri; order Gobiiformes; family Gobiidae; genus Gobius; species Gobius niger. Next base: position 7,018,101 of record NC_136875.1, read on the forward strand.
TTAGAGGCAGTTGTGGTGAACAGGTCTGGGCTCATTCTGCACATGAGGACATGGCTGGAACATGTAGGGGGAGGAAAATACATACAGCAAAATACTGGTACCGGGTCGCCAAAATCTTGCTCTTTTAATGCACAGACGAGGACACCCAAAGGCACTCCCTCCAAATGTACAATGAAGAACAGGTTGAGCAGGAGGTGGGCTGGTGCTCGAAGGGCGCCCCCTTTTGGCAACAGCTTCCCAAATCTTGCTTCTTTTGACGCATAGACCAGGACACACGGAAATGTACTCACATTTCACATAAGAAGGAAACCATATGTTTATATATGCACGTACTGTCCATGTACAGGTGTATATAAATATAGCAATGATGGTTCTATGTGGGGCAGCATCAGACGGCAGCAATAACCTGTCACCATTCCATTCCATACTTAAGAATGTACTATAAGACCTGATTCTGTAGCAAAGACTATGTAAACTTATTTCCTATGTTTGATTATGGTCAGGTATCTATATCCTAACCCATGTGTTGATTATGTTTATGTATATCTTAAATGTACCATAATGAGCTGGTCCCAGAGAACAAACCGGAATGTAAAAGAACGGCAGCTGTAAAGTTTGTAAATACGTTTAAAGGGGTCGGCATTTCTTTTCTAACAACATGGAACTTGAAATAGCTCAAATAAACTAAACAAAATTTAAAAATAAAACTAAAAAAAGCTTCATTTTTAAACTCCGTACAGTCCCTTTAAGGTAATAATAACTGCCATTCACGTGTCAATGCAAAAAACAAAACAAAACAAAAAACACAACTAAAAGTATGCAGTTTGAGAAATGCTGAAATGAGTTGGGGGAGTACTCGGCCACTCACCCAAATGTAAACAAAGTCAGGTCCTCGGCGCTCATGACATGTGCCAGAAATGAGACAGTCAAGTTTGACGACCTCAGGGGCATGCGTGGGACACAGGGTGACGACACACCCACGTCAACAATGTTAAAGGAACAGGCCACCGTTTTTTACATACTGAGATATGTTCTTACCTTAGCTTTGACGAGTTCTTTAGGACCTGTCTGGTCTTCACCCGTGCCTTCAGTCACGTAAACACAGCGGTAAGGTAAGAACATATCTCAGTATGTAAAAACGGTGGCCTGTTCCTTTAAAGGTGCGGCCTCACTGCCCTGTTAATTACTATAATACTATAATACCATAATGAGAATAATAGACTTACATTTGTATTGTGCTGTCCACGCCCGATGAGTCACGGATGGAACTTACTGTTCTGATCTGAGGTCGCAGCAGTTGGTCAGGTCTAGCTTCAGCGACGCTGTGTGCCCAAAGAATGAGACCAACAGATGACCTGAATAATCCCCCCAACAAACCTTAAAGAGGGGGTGTTATTCTTTTTTCAATCACATAGCACCAGTCTATATCACACTACAATGATGAGCAAACCTTCTGTTGGTCTGTAAATGCAGTAAATTAGAATAACTGCCCTTGTATAAAATTGCTCTCTCAAAATGGCTGTAGTGAATGTCTTGAAATAGGCCTCTGTCTCTTTAAGAACCTCTGACCCTTTCAGACACGCCCCCTCCACTCGCTGGAGCAGTGGTTGGTTACTCGGCTGGTGACGAAAGCTCGGAGGCGTCTCCAGGAGGTGGGGGCGTTCCTAGGAGGACTCAGGCAAAGCTGGCCCTAAAATGGCCGCCATCAGAGTTTTTACAGATTACTCAGAAATATGTGAATGTGCCAAGGCAACACTTCAGCCATGTTTTTAATGAGGGAGTGACATAATAACATGATGTAAAGCTTGAAAAAGTCAATTTTGCATAATACGGAGTCTCGGAAGTGAAGATTATGTTCATTTGTGTCTCCACGCAGGTTGCAACGTGGAGAATGCGTGTTATAACTTGGGCCAGTGCGCTGAGAGGAACGCCATCGCCAAGGCCGTGTCCGAGGGCAGTAAGTCCTTCAAGGCCATCGTCGTCTCCAGGTAACTGCTCAACAACTCTGATTACAGCAGGGGTCACCAACGTGGTGCCCGCGGGCACCCAGGGGCCCTTTGGGGCATGTCCAGTAGCCCTTAGGACTTTTTCTAAAGTGTAAAACACTTCATTTTCTTGAATCTAATTCTTAAAATTACAGTTATTTTGGTTCTTGTGACTCGGTATGAGTTTAAAATAAAGCTATTTTAAGATAATATGGGGTCAATGTCCTATAAGTGAACAGTGTACGTTTAAGTCTTTAGGATTTGTTTTTAACTGGTAGCCCTTGAACAACTTAATTCTCTTAAAGTAGCCCTCAGCTGAAATAAGGTTGGTGACCCCTGGATTACAGCAATGGCCGTTACCACAATAAAAAAAATATTGTCCCTGTCCCTTGTTGAACAAACAAACAAATGAAAGTTTTAATTTCATAAAATAACCCAAATAGTAGGCTAGTACATGTCAACACATTCTAAATTACACAAAATAATCCCAACAATACAACTGTAAAACATGAAATAAATACCGTCGTATATCCGTCTTTGCCAGCAGAGGGCGCACTATCACGGTGGATTCGCTTTTCACATCTGTCTCGGCTCCGGGTCTGCAGCTAAACATTATTGATACTCTCTGGCTCACGACTTAGAGTAGCCCTTGTTCACCCCCTAGTGGCGGGTCTAAACTGTACAACATACAATATTATCACATATTGTTACATCCTTTCTCTCTTGGAAAAAGGAAACTTTCTACACATTTGCAAAGATTAAATACAAATAGAAATGTACTTTTTTTTTCTCTCTCTTAAACATTACCCAAAATAAAGCAATAGCTTAAACATCTCAAAACACTTTCCTTTTTTCTTTTTATTCCCCAACGTCCCCGAAAAGCCTGTTTAACTAGTAAAGTCCTTGTAGCGCTGAGGCTGATGGACAGCTCTACCACGTCTGGTTATGTTCGGCATATCGCTCTGAGTTTGAGGGTTCAGCTGGACTAGTGCAGTGTCTGTTTGGGTATCTGGGGTGTGAACAGTCTCTACGAGCGCGTCTGAGGTGTCACTGTGTACGGTTCCTCCTGAGAGCTGCACTCGTATCCACTTCAGTCTCATAGGATCTGGACAGAGAGCGTGAGATAAGGGTCTTGTCCAGAATCGTTGGCTTGTGCCTTGCTGTTACTTTGTGGGTTACAGTGTTAATTTCGTTGGCTAAAACATTTAGTCTTAATTTTAGTCAAAGTGATATTTTTGTCACTAAAATTGGACTAAAACTAAATTAAAAGTTTCTCATGAGACTAAAACTATGACTAAAATGTCCAGATATTTTAGTCGACTAAAATAAGACTAAATAAAAGTGAAAAGGAGAGACTAAAATCATCCAAACTTCTGCTGACAGTCTGAAAAAGCCTCAGGTCATTTAAATTCACTGTCAAATGAACAGGTCTGAGCTTTGTTCATGTGGAGCAGCTCCATGAAGTCGAGGACCATGATTAAATATGATTATAATGAACATTATCAATGCAAAGTCGACTAAATTAGTCTTAATTTTAGTCGATTAAATTGACATGCAAATTTAGTCGACTAAAAAGTTTTTTTTTGACTAAATCTTGACGAAGTCAAAAGACGAAGACTAAAACTAAAATAAAATATGTTATCAAAATTAACACTGGTGGGTTACCTGGGGATGAGGTTCTGTGGTCAAACTCCCACAGTTGGCTGAATCGGAGACGGGCACATGGTTCAGTTTTTTTCAACTATTTAAAATAACGCCCATTTTACATCTTTTCTTATTCCACAGAGTCTCTTTGGTTTAACATGATGTAAAAACAAATTGTTTTACTTTTTGTTGCAACCTTTGGAAAAATGGACCGCGAAATCAGGCATTTTAGCCCAAAACAATCACGGAACATATATTCATATTTCAATATTTGCTAAAGTAATGGTGGAGTAAAGTGAGAAAGTTCCGTTTTTTACCCCTCTTTGTTTTCCCCTGGCTGCTTTGAACATAGCCATATACGGACAATTCCAAAGATGCCGTCTCTATAGATACAGACAGCATCACAAGAATCGCCCATATTTGGTCATGTTTGAAAACAGTTAAGGGGGAAAACAATTGAGAAAAATCTAAACTGTCTCTAATTATTCAAAAACTACTTTAACAAATGCTGAATTATGAATATAGTTTTCTCAAGTTTCTCTCAATATACAAAGACATGGAGTGGAGCAAAGTGGTTCAACAGCCCATAAATACATAAATAATGAAGAATGCTAACTTGATGCTATATGTTAGCATCGTGCTAATGCTAAATATCCACATGGACCCGATTTAGACTTGACTTTATTTGTATGTGATAAATGCGTCTATATTTTGCCAGAAAATGGCAAAAAAGAACAAAAAAATTACAAAATAACATGATGCTACATGTTAGCAGCGTGCTAATACTAACGCTAGCTTGCGCTTGCTATGACTGCCGTTTTTTTCGCTTCTACTCAGGGGCGGACTGGCCAAATGTCCATTCTGGAAGAGCACAGAAGGGCCACTGGCTCTAGGGCCACCAGTCCCGCCTCAACCGAGCTTTACCCAAATCCATCCATCCATCCATCCATCCATTTTCTACCACTTGTCCGTTTCCGGGTCGTGGGGGCAGCCGTCTGAGCTGCCCAAATCACATTGCACCAGCCCCTATGGCTCCTCCTGCAGGTGTTTACCCAAATCTAAAAGCTAAAAGAAAAGCATCAAAATAGCGAGAAAAAGAGGATGAAAAGTCAACAAAAACATGAGAAAAACGCAACAAAAAATGATAGAAAAAGTCATTAATAAAACAACAAAAATATGGCAAAAATGTGGCGACGTGACAAAAAGCTTCCATCAGTTTTGTAGGTCTTAGCTTTCATATGAGGCGTTACATTTTTGATCTCCAGTCGAGAAGCTTTTAGATTTGGGTAAAGCCCAGTATAAAAAAACATGAATCTAAAAGGAATTCCGTGGAGTATGGTGTGCCACAAGGTTCAATTTTGGGACCATTATTATTTATTATTTATATTAATGATTTTGCTTCTGTTTCTACGACCACCTTTCCAGTTCTTTTTGTTGATGACACCGATCAAAAAAATAATAATAAAAAGCCGAACTGGGGAAAATGCACTCGTTAATGTTAAGGCGGGGGGTAAGAGGTTAAAATATGTATTTGTGGAAGTGTCACAATTACGCTAATTTGGGCCAGGCTGGTCAGAGTCCAGGGCTGTTTTTCAGTCCCAGTCCGCCCCTGCTTCTACTGAACAATCTGCTGTGAATAAACATCCATATGGACCTGATTTAGACCAGACTTTATTTGTATGTGATAAATAAGTTTATATTTCACCAGAAAATGGCTAAAAACAGTGAAAAATTGTGTTCCCCAAAAGACTCTGTTTTCCCCCTTGGCGAGGCCACGCCCCCTATGGCGCAATGCCGTCTGTGTCTATCTATGTTGTATTGTGGACTAATTCTGAAAGTGAGTCTTTTCTCTTCAGTAAATGCAAGTGTTTTGTTTTTTGTTTTGTGAAAAGGATGCAATTTAGCTATTTAGCACATTTGCACTAATTCAAATCTAAAAAGTGCCCAAGGACAACAACAGACGGCACCAGGTTTAGCAATAATATTGTTTTTCTGTCTCTAATACGAGTATTGTTTTGTTGACAGCGATCTGAGTGAGCAGTACATCTCTCCCTGCGGGGGCTGTCGTCAGTTCATGAGAGAGGTATGTTTGTTTTAGCGTCCGGTCAAGTTTAGTCACATGATGAACTGTTTGCAATTCCATGAGTCGCAATCAGTGATACAAAAGTGCTCAGATTGTCCATAAGAAAGCATCGATATGGGCTTTCTATCAAAATCTATCAACAACAGAGGGGCAAAAACACTTCCCTGGGGCAAACCCATGAACTATCAGCCAATGCATTTCTGACCAACACCAATCACTCACTCACGCCTCATTCATACACCAGGTCTTAATTACATGAGTGGCTTAAAGGTCAATATTTTTCCCTCACTAAAAAATCTGTCAGACCTTACTTAGTCAGAAGTGGTTCTCGTCTCCAATGAGATGTCACCGCTTTACTTCTACTACTACTTTCAAACATGAGGCTGAAACACAGTGAGACCTCCTCCAAATGCTATATTTGATGCATCATCCATATCTCACACATCACAGAAACCTTGCTATTTAGGCCTGCAGCTAAAATGCGTACTTTGGTTAGCAAAGCGGCTAACCCAGACCAGTTTATTATTAACATCACTGAACGTATAAGGCACACATCTATGACACCGTATGCTATTATTATGTGTTTGTTTCCTGGTATTTACGCCATTTCTGTGGGTCCTCTATCAGTGACATGTTAAAAATCTAGTGGTCAGTAGATGTGTGTCCGACTCCAAAAATGATTTAGCTTTAAAGAGCAACTAAGGCCAACTTTTTTTCTGCTGATAAACTGTATATCGGATGATTTACATGTATATCTGAGTATTCACAAGTCGGAATGTGTAGCTTTAAAATGTCATGGTGTCTTTTCCCAACCTCACCTGCAGATAACTGGCAGTGGGGGGCATCCATGTGCTGGACAAACATTGTCCAGCAGCAAAGGCCAAAGTTTGAGATGAGTGAACTGGCAATAAACAGCGCCATAAGTAGACAATATTTACAGTAAGACATTTACTGTGGTTCGCAACCGTTTTCAAGGCCCAGAGGCTCTACTGAAAATTATTTTAGATGTGAGGACAGGCACTAATAATAAACTCTCTCATACATTGCATTAAATTTCAAAAACGTTGGTCGCAGGGTGGCACGGCAGTTAACAAGTCAGCTAGAGCTTTCTACGAAATAATTCACAATCTATATAATAGTCAATTAAGAATACGATATAAAAACTACACACAGTTAAGCAGTTTGTAATGCATTGGTAAATATGGCATCATTTATTAAACATTTGCACAGTTTTACCGTTGTCAAAGTGAAACTAAACTCGTGACTTTTCCCACATTCAAAGTCCTTCAGGCTGTTGCGTGGGAGGAAGCACTGGAGCACATACAGCGTTAGTTAGATAAATATAGAACGTTTATCAGCATAAAAAGGTTTGGTGCTTAGTTCCACTTACAGCATTTACAAGCACCTAAACAGTGGCCATATAGTGCGGACCATTCCTGTGTCCTGTGAAGGTGCTCCAGAGTAAGGAGTGGTCAAATTTAGGAAAAGGGTTTGGGCGAGTATCTTACAGGGTCATAATCATGGTCTGAGCAGTGACTCTGCTGCAGTGACGCTGGCAGGACATGTAGACAATAGGTAATAGGTGGATCATGGGTTTTTGGGTGTGGGTTTTTTAGTATAACCTGTTTGTTTTTTGTTTTGGTTGTTTTCCTGTAGTTTGGCTTGGACTGGGAGGTCTTCCTGACTAAAACAGACGGCTCTTACCTGCGGATGACACTCGCAGAGCTGCTGCCGGTTTCCTTCTGTCCTGAGGATATGGCCAGAAAGTGACACTGCAAACTGGCAATTGACCTCCATGTTGGATCCTTCAGAGGAGAACTGTGAACACAGTATATCAACAATAATACTTAACAAATAATTGTATTGTGTCAATTTAAAATGTATTAAATGTGTTAGTATTATATGAGTGGGGAAAAAAATGACTTTGAGTATTAATTAAAAAAATGCTAAATGCTTTCATCAAAAACAAACCTGTTTCGTTTCTCTCTTGAACGTTTCTGTAATCACAGTCATGCAGAGGGTCTGTGATGTGACAGGTACAGATGGCATCTCTGGACAAATGGTCTTGTTCCTGCCAAAGGGAAAACAAAGATCGAAAAAACTAAACTTTCTCCTATTACTCCAAAAACTACTTAAACAAACACAGAATTCTGAATATATTTTCTGCTAAATAAAAATACAATGACACGGAGAGACGCAAAGTGGTTCAACAGCTCATAAATGCATAAATAACAGAGGATGCTAAACTTGATGCTAGCTTCATGCTATGCTAAAGATAGCATAAGTGCCGGCTTTTTGTATCCACTGAAATATTTTCTGTGGAAAAATATATCCTTATGGACCAGATTTTGACTTGTGTGTGATAAATTTGTTTATAGTCCGCTAGAAAATGGCTAAAAAGCATAGTTGCGATTTCTATGTGAAGTAGGGATGGGCAGATCGAAACCAAAGTATCGATATATCGATACCAAACGGCTACTTTTTAAGTATCGATATTTGGCAAAAAGTATCGATACTAATTTGCATATGTAAAAGGAAGGCGGGGCAGCGATTATCAACACAAAAGGATGATTTATTTCTTTGTTCTGAGCCAAAACAGTCCAGAACAGCAAAGGATTGAACTGAGCCAGTCAAATCATTCTGGTTTAGGTTCTGTTTGTCATTTAAATATTAATGTTGTTTATGCATTTAATTTCACATTAACATTGTTTAATTAACCAGTTAAAGTAATATACTTTTAATGGACCAATTAATTATATAAAATAAACCAGTTTTAGAAATGTATATTGATTGAAATACATTCACCCATTTGAAATGACACCGGTATCGGTATTGACAAAAAAGACCCCAAAAGTATCGGTATCGTATCGATTCCGAAAAATGTGGTATCGCCCATCCCTAATGTGAAGCTTCCTCAGCTAGGCCACGCCCCCTCTTTTTTTCAAAGCACTTAAATGTGCCTTGCCCATATAAGAAAAGTCCCTACATCGCCCCTAAAAAAAATGTGTCAAAAACAAAATAAAAGGGCAAAGCACATGACTATGATCTAGTGGGTAGGTTTATTAGCCTGGCATCCTGGAGACTAAGCAGGGTCTGGTTAGCGAGACGAGGGCCCTCAACCTTTACATGCGCCGAGAGTTGGAGGCTTCTGGCTTGGGGTAAGTGCTTGTTGCTCCCGTTTGGGTTTGTGGATTTACGCCGAGACTGATTCCAACTTGCGCGTCATTCCAAGATACGGCGATGGTGATAGTGTCTCATAATCGTATTAAATTCTAAGCCAAAAACAAGTACGTTTTACATGACTGAGCACATCAGGAGCTGCATGATGGATCAGAGGGGGTTTGGCACCGCCCCACATGACCATCAGAATCTATTGAAAGTGTGGGAGGGCACTCAGAAGGGGGGGTTTGGTGTCCTCCCCCAATAATTTTTTTTTACAATTCAGATATGATATCCTGCAATCTGGTGCATTTTAGATCATAAATAATCATTGTAGCTGGTCTATTTACTGGTGTTAAAGAATTATATTTCTGGGCCCCTTTCAAATTGGGGCCTCTCAGCATCTCTGGATCTGCATCTCTTCTCTGTCTGTATAACCTTTGTCTCTCTGCTGCACTTATCTTTGCCATTTTCTATCTGTAAAAATCATTAAAAAAAAATAATAATTCACATCACAACATATTTACAATAAACAATAAAAATGTTAACAAATAATTTCTGCTAGTTTTATGATCAAATATTTGATATGAAAATGTGAAGTGTCATATTACGTCACTCTGTTACACCATTAGTGTAACAGAGTGACCGTAACACCAATGACAATTTTCTTCAAAAGCCTAATTTTACAAAATGATGTCCATGCTATATTAAAGCTAAAATGATGTAGCTTAACATTAGCATCCTATATTTCGATGAATATGATGAAAAATCATGAACTAAACAAAATTTCCTACAAAACAATGTGATACCAATGACGCACAAAAATGACCCACAGTAAAATCTGACACTCTAATGATGATGTTTTCACTTTTAGAATTCAAAAAGACACTCACCAATAAGTTGTGCTGAAAGACTCCTACTAGTACTTGACCTTTGACCCTGGTAGCACTTTATTACATACTTTTATACTTTCACAATAATGGTGTGTGTAGAAAATAACACCAATGACACAAAATCAAGGGACAGACATTCTTAATACAATATTTATATATTTTAAAATAATATTTTTTTTTCAATCAGCATATTTTATAAGGCCAGCATTCATACATATTTTTGTGGTTTTATTTTTATTTTTTTTATCTTAAATGAAATTGCTTTTATGCTCCATTGAAGCATGAACCCAAGGGCGAGGGACATGGTGTTTTAAGCAACTACCTGAAATTTAAAGTTAAATAACTAAATGAAGGATCAGAACTGTAGACCGGAAACATAATCATCTGATGAAGAAATGTTCAATTATATAGATTATGCAAAGATATGTGGAGGTTCTATTAAATGTTGTTATTTTATGAGCTATACACATCTGGGGACATGATTTGGCCGATAATTTGATAATGGCCCAAAGACTCGTTCAGACACAGATCGTTCACGACCGACACATCACTAGAGCCGCCGACAGAGCGTGAGAGTTGGCCGCCCTGCTGTGGGTTCGGGGCTTCGTGCTCAAGGCAAGTCGCTCGTTGTTTCGCCTTGTCTTTCTGGCCCGGGCCGAGGCTGATCCAGATCCCGCCCCTCTCTTGATTCTGAGCCGCAGCTGGGACGAGCCGCTGATCCCACACCGGTTCCCCCCCCTCCTCCTGCTGCCTGCACGTGTATGTAGGTAAGGCCCAAAGTGTTAATCCAAGTTTGTGCTTTTAAGATACTATTACTCGTGTCTCCATTGTAGGCTCGAGAACTTATATCAGGATATAAGTATATTATATTGGGAGTGTATCGCCGGGGTCCATAAACAGGCTCCAAAGTAAAACACGTTTTTCATTGGGAAAAATACATTGAGGACTTTTTTTTTTTTCCAATAAATCAATAATAATAGGACTGCAGCCTCAGGGTTAGCCTCCCGGTCAGACCCAAAACCACTGTTCCCGTCTTCGGCGAACATGTCGGATGCGGTTATTAACTGACTGTAAAGTGCTCCTTCGCCTGCCCTGTTTGTCACTTCACTGATGGATGAACCTCGGCAGAATCAAAGTGGATTAACTCTGATAACCAGCGCGAGTCCCACAATATAAACAACCGATTCGAGAGGCCAGAGGCAGAGCGGTAAGTCAATCAAAACGCGTGTTAGCCATTTATGAAGCTGTGTTTCATATGTCAACCCTCTGCCTCAGGAGAGAGGTGGACCGGCTGGGCGTCCTGGTGCAGCTACGACAACCTGGAGCTGAACGCCCAGAAGACAGCGGAGATGATCATGGACTTCAGGAAAGACAGCCACACCGTCCCCCCTCGCCCTGGCAGGCTCTCCCACCCCCATCTCCATTGTGGACTCCTTCACCATCACCCAGGACCTGAAATAGGAGCCAACCTCACCTCCTCCATCACCGTGTGGTTCCCCGGCGCTACAGACCGGCACAAGCACCAACTGCAGCGCATTGTGCTGCTACTGAGAAGGTTGTGAGCTCCCATCTCTCCAGACCTGTTCACTTCCAGGACCCGGAGGTGTGTGGATCGGATCACAGCTGACCCTTCTCACCCTGGATACGGACTATTCACCCCTTTCCCCTCAGGCAGGAGGCTACGGTCCATACAGACCCACACCTCCCGCCACATGAGCAGTTTTTCCCCTCTGCCATCAAACTCATGAACAAAAAAACAAGTCTCGATAGCCTAGTTACAGACTCTGCACTTGCACTGGAGTGTCCACACTTAGATCCACTGCTATCACCCTATCACTTAATCACTTCATTGTTTTATATCACTTTATATCCATTTATACGCCTACACATCGGTAAATACAATCCCGCTGTTGTTCAATGTCAAATTGTTGTTGTCTTAACATATGTCAATTTTCATTTTATCTTATTTATTTAATCTTCTTAATGCATGCCCCATAGCCTTATAGTTGAACATTGTTTAGCATATTTTTATCCTAATTCTGTGTTATATGTCGCACGTTTGCACCGAGAAAGAATCCTAGTTTGTGAACCTGTTCTCAAACCATGGCAATGAAACTTATTCTGGTCCTGGTAACTGCATTGTGAAACATAAAATATATATTGGCAGTGCAGGTGTTGCAGGCGCTGGTGACAGACGGACATAGGAGCTGCACGTAGCACATTCAGCTGCACGAGGCTGCGCTGATTCTATCTTTAATAAAACCAGATGAACTGGAGTCCAAAGGATTTCTATGGTGACTTTCTATCAAGAGTTTTATTTTCTATGAGTGCGTGAGCTTATTGGCTCAGGCCAAAGATCAATCGAAAAAAATGTGGTCGTTTATAAATTATTTACTCGCCTATTTCTCTGCAGCCCGGTAGCAAATGCATCACAGCCTGGCACCGGTCCCCGGCCCGGTGGTTGACGAGCACTGCTTTAAGATAAACACTGCCGTGTCCTTGGGCAAGACACTGCCCAGTGAGTATCGACACACGTATCAAGCACAGAGAGCAACACCTCGGCCAAGCTGTGTCATGAACGTATAATTTATGGAAAAGTCACGTGAACAGCACTTTCACTGTGTCATTTTGTGTCATGTATAGTCACACGTCGTGCAGCAGGGCGCGCCAGTTGAACACTTGGCTCATTTTGTCATTTGGGATTTATACATCGGGGCCAGTCTCGTGGGTGCTGCTGCGTTCGAGCACATGCTCCGGACCGAGGCAAATCTGCCCTGATAACAAATTCAATAGATAGCAAGTAAAGCACAAGAGCCATCTGTTTTCTTCTCTATCAGGTCCATATTGAAGTGTAACGCAAACACATAGATATAGGCTAGTACATAATTTAGTTGTTATAACCTGTGTGTACGGTTTGTTGGTCAGATGATGGTCTGTTATTGTTTAGTCATTTGACTTGAAATACACTGGTAAACAAAAGCAACTGCGTTCCAAATTATTATGCAAAGATTTTCTAAATTGTCAACTCAAATGAGAGTCAGCATAGTTTTCAAGTCTTTAACTGGTCGAGGATCCTTTAAATGTGGTGGAAAAAATCTCCCAGTGACAAAAATGAATATAGTAAAAACCTCAAAATCTACTGTTCCAAATTATTATGCAACTCATCGTTTCAATACATTTTAAAGCTTGTAATTAACTGAAAATGGTCATTTGTTGTATTTGTAGCATTAGGAGGTCATATTTACTGAAATCAAAAGCTATTTCAATCAAAAAAATATGAATAGGTCAAGTTATATTTTACCATAGGAGCCCTTGTGTGATAGCAGCTTAAAAATTCTTAAATCCATTAAATTTGTGAGTTTTTTGACAGTTTCTGCTTGGATTTCTTTGCAGGATGTCAGAATAGCCTCCTAGAGCTGCTGTTTGGATGAAAACTGCCTCCCACCTCATAGACGTTTTTTTTTGTTGAGGCTCCAAAGGTTCTCAATAGGGTTGAAGTCAGGGGAGGAGGGGGTCCACATCATGAGTTTCTCTCCTTTTATGTCCATAGTAGCCACTGATGCAGAGGTTTTCTTTGCAGTATGACATGGTGCGTTGTCATGATGAAGAGGATTTTGTTTTGTAGCATAGAAGACAGTTGTCAGTCAGAAACTCCACTATTTTTCAAAGGTCATTTTCACACCTTCAGGGAGCCTAAAAGGGCCTAAAGGGGCCGACCAGCTCTCTCCCCATGATTCTGGCCCAAAACATGACTCCGCCCCCTCCTTACTGACGTCACAGCCTTGTTGGGACATTGTGGCCATTCACCAACTATCCACTACTCCATTGATTTGACCATCCAGGGCTACACGGCCTCATCAGTGAACAAGACTGTTTGAAAATGAGTCCTCAAGTATTTCTGAGCCACTGCAGCCGTTTCTGTTCATCAGCTTCAATGAACAGTTTAGGGGAGGCCCGGATAGAAGGTTTATGCACAACTGCAGCCTCTGGAGGGTCCTACACCTTGATGTTTGGGAGACTCCAGAGGCACCAGAAGCTTCAAATACATGTCTGCTGCTTTGTAGCATCTGTTCTCTTAATCTGATGTGTTTGTCTGGCAGAAACCGTCCATATTGTGCCATTATCTGCACAAACCCGAGTGTGTCTGAATCATCCACAAATCTCTTACCAGTACGATGATTATGCTTAATCTTTCATGAAATATCGAAGGTTTTCATACCTAGACCAAGGCATTCAACTATTTCACGCTTTTCATCAACAGAGAGATCCTTTTTCTTTCCCATATTGCTTGAAAATGATGATCTGCTTAATAAAGTGGAACATCTTTTTTGAGTAGTTTTCCCTTAACTGGGCTTAACCTGAAAACTAACCTGAAAACTAAACTAATCATCTCTGAGATTAATGTCAGTGATTCATAGAGCCCTGAGACATGATACCATCCATGAGTTTTATTAATTTTTTGCTTTTTTTTTTTACCTTTTTGACACAAAAATACAATTTGCATAATAATTTGGAACACAGTGATGCCACAAGCACAATCCTTTATTAAACCTTGGTCAGTGACTTCTCATTAATTCTTGTTCATTGTTTTTATTGTCATTATTCGGAGCAGTTTTCCTCTTTCTAAACGATGACTCTCAGCTAATAAACATCTCAATCCTGATGATTTGGTTCACATTTCTGAACGAGAATAAATGAGCTCAGTTAGTGTTGAGTTCTCTTTTCTCAGGCTCATTGCTGTAATGCTTTTGTTACCACTCGATGGCACCTATACAATGACGCCTACCAACACTGTGTGTGATACAGTGTGACACGATTTTGAAAGTGTAGCATCGGCCCATCACTACATTGGAGTGTGAATGGGTGACTGGTTCCTTACGATCAGGCACTTTGGGCCTAATGGAGGTAGAAGAGCACTATATAAGTTGAAACCATTCACCATTTACTTGTTTCTCATTTTGCAAACTAGCAGTGGTTTTCTGGTCCAATCAGGACAGCAGTAAATTGATCATTTACTTTAAAATTTTGCTCCCACTCTCTCCTTGCTTTGCTATCTTACAGACTGTCACTTTAAACAAACAATATTTTAAAAGCCAAAAGCCAGGCAAAGCTTTTCTTTAGTAATGGTGAATTCATTCAAAATATAGGCACTTTAGATTATTTGTTTTCAAAACCTTCATGTGCTTCACCTGAAAAAATAAGGGAATTAATACTGCAATACTATTACGACTGCCACAGTCATATACCGACTGCCATGACTGTTCAATCAGTCACGAAACATTCCTTTCTTTCAAAACTCCTGAGCTGAAGACAGTTCACTGTGCCGTCACCGCATGCTCCGATTGGCCCATGTCTCGGCTGTGGTCCCGCCCTCTCCCGGTTTAAAGGCCCATTGCAAAGGCCCGTAGACAGAGCTCACCGACGGCTGCACTGACACACAGCATGGAGCGAGCTTTGGCGGATGACCAGCTGAAGAAGCTGATCGACGAGGCCAAGGCCGTGATGGCCAAGGCCCACTGTCCCTACAGCAAGTTCAGGGTGGGCTCGGCGCTGCTGACCACGGACAACAGAATATTCACAGGTGAACGTCACATTTATGCTTAACTACAATTATTTAGCCTCAACCTCTTTACCCCCACCTGAACTGAGCACGTTTTCTCCAGTTTGGCTCGACTATATCTACTATACTAAATCTAAAGGCTTCTCGAAAAGGTTTGTTGAAATAGCGACAGGGACGAGAAGAAAGCAAGGATACCGCAACAAAAAAGCGTCAAAAATAAAAAATGTGTAGCAAAAATGTAACAAAAACTCAACAAAAAACAACAAAAATGAGATGAGTCCTTACCAGGGGCGGACTGGCCATATGTCCATTCTGGAAGAGCACAGAAGGGCCACTGGCTCTAGGGCCACTGGCACTGGCCTCTCAATTTACCTTACCCTTATTCTGGGCGCAACCGAGCTTTACCCAAATCTAAAAGCTTAAAAGAAAAGCATCCAAAAACAAGAATGTGCAGGAAGAGCAACAAAAAAGTGACAAAAACGTGACAAAAACACAACAAGATGTGATGAAAACGTGACGACAAAGCAATGAAAAAAGCAATGAAAAAAAATAACTTGACAAAAAAAGAAAAACAAGAGACGAAAACACAACGAAAAAGTGACAAAAAAGTGACGAAAACACGGCAAAGAGCCACAAAAAAGTAATGAAAAAGCAGCAAAAAGCAACAACAATGTGACAAAAAGCTACCATGACTTTTCTAGATTTTAGCTTTCAAATGAGGCGTTATGGTGTTGCTCTCCAGTCAAGAAGCCTTTGGATTTGGGTAAAGCCGAACTGGAGAAAATGCTCTCGGTTAAGGCGGGGGGTAAGAGGTGAACATGTGTATTTGTGGAAGTGTCGCATTTACGCTAATTTGGGCCGGGCTGACCAGAGTCCAGGGCTGGTTTTGAGTCCCAGTCCGACCCTGGTCCTTACAGAAAACTGACCGCATTATGGAGCCACCCTGAAAATAAAGGCGCCATCCTAGCCACCTAAACAGCAGTTTTAATTTCGTCGACCAAAATATTTTTAGTTAAAGTGATATTTTTAATGACTAAAATTGGACTAAAACTAAATCAAAAGTTTTTCATGAGACTAAAACTATGAATAAAATGTCCAGATATTTTAGTCGACCTTGGTTAAATATGACTAAATTTGTCTTAAATTTAGTCGACTAAAATTAAAGATATTTTTTTGACTAAATCTCGACTAGGATTGAATTACATTTTACGTCAAAAGACTAAAACTAAATTAACCTCTTGACTGGAAACACATTGTTAGACAGGAGAAAGTAACTGAGCTGCTGATACACTACTTTCTCTAGGACTTTTCCTAAGAATGGCAGTTTTAATATGGGCCGGTAGTTGTTCAGTACCTTTTTCCAGTCTCGAGTGAGATGTTAATGGAATAGGCCACCGTTTTTTACATACTGAGATATGTTCTTACCTCAGCTTTGACGAGTTCTTTAGGACCTGTCTGATCTTCACCCGTGCCTTCAGTCACGTAAACGCAGCGCAGACGGCGTTAGCATTTAGCCTCTCCCTCTCTCCTCTATAGCTCCAAAAAAGGTCAAGATAGAAGCTACCAAGCTCTTCCACGTTTTCCCTATTTAAATATGGTTACGTGAAGTGTTCCACTACAAAGTATAATTACACAAAATTAAACAATGTGGATTTTCTAAGCTGAAAAAAGGGGGGACTATATTGTAAGGCGTAATAATACCAGGAGTAATTTGGCATCCGCGAAGAAATCTTCACTTTACTGCGCAGTAATCTTCACTTTACTGTGCGGATGCCAAACTACTCCTGGTATTATTAGGCCTTACAAAATAGTTCCCCCTTTTATCCGCTTAGAAAATCCACATTGTTTAATTTTGTGTAATTAGCTTCTATCTTGACCAGTTTTGGAGCTATAGAGGAGAGGGGGAGAGGCTAAATGCTAACGCCGTCTGCGCTGTGTTTACGTGACTGAAGGCACGGGGGAAGATCAGACAGGTCCTAAAGAACTCGTCAAAGCTAAGGTAAGAACATATCTCAGTATGTAAAAACGGTGGCCTATTCCTTTAACTAATTGAGCAAGGTCTGGCAACAAGCTGGTCAGCATTTCAGTGCTCAGATTGGCGTCACTACCAAACGATTTGCACCGATAAGCAAGCAGCTGATAGTTTAGAACATTCCACGGTATGTTATTACAACAGCAACTCAACTATGGTAGAGCGTAAACAAACACTACCTAATGATCAGCTCGACTTGGACAATAGTGTTTATTTGGAGTGTCCGCAAAGCGCTGCATGAAATGATGATTATCTAAACAGTGATGCACATGTGAGTCTCGGAAGTGAAGATTATATTCCTTTGTGTCTCCACGCAGGTTGCAACGTGGAGAATGCGTGTTATAACTTGGGCCAGTGCGCTGAGAGGAACGCCATGGCCAAGGCAGTGTCCGAGGGCAGTAAGTCCTTCAAGGCCATCGTCATCTGCAGGTAACTGCTCAACAACTCTGGGTTTTGGTCTTTGGTTTAGTCTTGGTTCAGCCCGCGTTTGGCTTTGTTTTTTTCCCCCTGGTTTTGTCCTACAACTCTGGTTTATGTGTATAGTTCTGGTTCAATCCTGGAAGATCTGGTTTGGTCTTAGCTTAGTCCTGGTCAGTGGGAAGATATTTTAGTTAGGGGGCGCTGAGGGACAAAATTTACCCCCAAAATACTTTTTCTGTGCACAAATCCTATTTATTAACCTCTTAACTCCCGCCTGAACCGAGAGCATTTTCTCCAGTTCAGCTTTACCCAAATCCTGTAGGCCAGTGTAACGCCTCGTTTGAAAGACCTACAAAACTAAATTGATCTTTTTCCTCACATCAGATTTTTTTTCATCACTTTTTTTGTTGGGCAGTCGTCTCACTTATGTCAAATTTTCGTGACTTTTTTGTAACTTTTTCGTCAAATTATTCGCATTTTTTTTGTCAAATTCTTATCACTTTTTCGTCCATTTTTTCTCCATTTTTCTTCAATTTTTTTCTAACTTTTTTGTCAAATTTTTGTCAATTTTTGTCATTTTTTGTAAAAAAAATTCTCACTTTTTCGTCAATGTTTTCTCACTTTTTTCACATTTTCAGCCTTGTTTTCGTCTCAGTTTTGTTGCTATTTTCTCACCTTTTTTCCAGAAGCTTTTGGACTGGGGTAAAGCTGGAGAAAATGTGCTCGGTTCAGGTGGGAGTTAAGGGGTTAATATTGCCTGCAGTTCACAAACTATCCACCAGGGGGGGGCTGCAGCGCCCTCAGCACCCTGGGTTCCCACGGCCTTGGTCCTGGTTTAGTTCAATGTTAAAACTCGGTTTACCCCAGGAGAGTCATCCTCTCCTGCTTTTTGTATCTGTTCAAATGCAGGAGCGTCTGGAATTCACAAACAGCCGATCAAATCTCAAAGGTTTTTACATCGGTCCAATCACAGGACCATGTTGTCACAAAAGGAACCGAATTAACCACAAATAAAATATTTCCTTTAATACTTTAACCTCTTAACTCCCGCCTGAACCGAGAGGATCTTTTTCCTCACGTCATCAGATTTTTTTTCCATCATTTTTTTGGGGGTTATTCAACGCTTTTTTGTAACTTTTTTGTCATTTTTTGTCACATTTTTGTCATTTTTTCATCAAATTTATGTCATTTTTTTGTCACATTTTGTCACATTTTTTCGTACATTTTTGGTCAATTTCTTGTGACATTTTTGCCACTTTTTCCATCAATTTTTGCCAATGTTTTCTCACTTTTTTGTCACATTTCCATCATTGTTCCAGTTTTGGGACATAGTACATAGGAGCTAGGATCAGGACATAGGAGCGAGGATCAGGACATATCTGCACACAGACTAGGGTTTAGGGCTAGTTTAGTCCTGGTTCATGGGTTTAGTCCTGCAGTACCTAACGCAGTCCTCATATCAGTTGTGGCTTAACCCTATTTTACTCCTGGTTTAGTCCCGATTTAAGGAAACTCCGGTTTGATGTAACTTTATGAGTCACATATTCGAGAAAAGGACAAAGTTTCATCACATCCTCTCATAAATGTGGTCACTGTTTTGTCAGACGCTCGAGCTTGTACTGAAAGGTTATCTATCTAAGGAAGTAGCAAGATGTAGATGTCAGTATGATGGAAATATACTCAAAAACATGAATAATAGCTTAATATAAAGACACAGTGACAGTATGCACAGGAGAAACAACACCTTCATTGCAAGAAGCCACAATGCAAATCACCAAGGTCTTCAATCTGTCCGACATTTGCATATTTTTTGCTAACACACATCCTATGGCTTAAAGCACTACTAGGGAACTTTTGCTCATTAGCATAGATGCAGACGGCATCTCGTCACAGAAGGGGGCGTGGCTTCGCCGAGGGGGAAAATAGAATCTTTAGAGAAACACAATTTTCCACTCTTTTTAGTCATTTTCTGGTGGAATATCAACTTATTTATCACATACAAATAAAGTCCAGTTAAAATCGGGTCCATATGGATATTTTCTCACAGCAGATTGTTCAGTAGAAGTGAAAAAATGGCAGTTGTAGCAAGCGCTAGCTAACCGTTAGCATTAGCCCGATGCTACATGTAGCATCAAGTTAGCATTCTCCGTTATTCATGTATTTACGGGCTGTTGAACCACTTTGCTCCTCCCCATGTCTTTTTATCATTATTTAGTAGAAACTAGGTTCATATTTCAGCATTTGTTACAGTAGTTTTTGAATAATTAGAGAAAATATACATTTTTTCAAAATTGTTTTCCCCCTTAACTGTTTTCAAAAATGACCATATATGGGCGATTCCAGACGATAAAACAGAGGGACGTCGTTGGAAGGTTACATTTTTCTGGACACTTCACATTGCATTACTACAATCTAAAAACAGTTCATCGACCATAGATAGAGATGGCTCTACATAGAAGGGGGCGTGGCTTCGCCGAGGGGGAAAATAGAATAATTTGGGAAACAACATTTTTCACCCTTTTTAGCCATTTTCTGGTGGAATATGAACTTATTTATCACATACAAATAAAGTCAAGTTTTAATCGGGTCCATGTGGATGTTTTCTCACAGCAGATTGTTCAGTAGAAGTGAAAAAACGGCCGTCGTAGCTGGCGCTAGCTAGCCGTTAGCATTAGCACGATGCTAACATGAAGCATCATGTTAGCATTCTCCGTTATATATGTATTTATGGGCTGTTGAACCACTTTGCTACTCTCCATGTCATTGTATCTTTATTTAGTAGAAAACTACATCAATAATTTAGGGTTTGTTAAAGTAGTTTTTGAATAATTAGAGAAAGTTTAGCTTTCTCTTCAAATTGTTAGCTAAAAAGCTATGAATAAAAAAAGGAAAGGATGCAAAGGATGCAATTTAGCTATTCAGCAGATTTGCACTGATTCAAATCAAAAAAGTGCCCAAGGACAAAAACAGACAGTAACAGGTTTAACAATAATATTGTTGTTCTGTCTCTAATACGAGTATTGTTTTGTTGACAGCGATATGAAGGACCAGTTCATCTCTCCCTGCGGGGGCTGCCGTCAGTTCATGAGAGAGGTATGTTTGTTTTAGCGTCCAGTCCAAAGGTTCGTCAGCTTGACCCATATCTGTGTTTGAATAAGAGGCCACAACATGTCTGTCCAATACAAACCAGGTGGAACACACGAGTCTGAGCACTACAGATGTCAAGTTTAGTCACATGATGAACTGTTTGCATTCCATGAGTCGCAATCAGTGAAGAAAGCATCGATATGGGCTTTCTATCAAAATCTATAAACAACAGAGGGGCAAAAACACTTCCCTGGGGCAAACCCATGAAACTCTCTGCCAATGCATTTCTGACCAACACCAATCACTCACTCACGCCTCATTCATACACCAGGTCTTAATTACATGAGTGGCTTAAAGGTCAATATTTTTCCCTCACTAAAAAATCTGTCAGACCTTACTTTGTCAGAAGTGGTTCTCGTCTCCAATGAGATGTCACCGCTTTACTTTGTCGTCAAACATGAGGCCGAAACACAGTGCGACCTCTTCCGAATGCTATATTTGATGCATCATACATATCTCACACATCACAGAAACCTTGCTATTTAGGCCTGCAGCTACAAATGCGTACTTTGGTTAGCAAAGCGGCTAACCCAGACCAGTTTATTATTAACATCACTGAACGTATAAGGCACACATCTATGACACCGTATGCTATGTTTGTTTCCTGGCATTTACACCATGTCTGTGGGTCCTCTATCAGTGACATGTTAAAAGTCTAGTCAGTGGATGTGTGTCCGACTCCAAAAATGCAGAAAACTTTACAGAATATGATTTCGCCCCCAACCCCACCTGCAGATAACTGGCAGAGTGTGTAAACATTGTCCAGCAGCAAAGGCCAAAGTTTGAGATGAGTTAACTGGCAATACACAGTGCCATAACTAGACAATATTTACAGTTAGACATTTACTGTGGTTCTATGGCCAAAAAATAAAATCTCGTTTTTTTTATTCAGTTTGGACGATTATGATTTTAATAGATTTTATTTAAAATAAAGTTTAAAAAGTCTCCTGCTCTTTCATATGAGAAAAAAACCCGCTCAGAGTCCTGCTCATTAATCTTTCATAATGTAGCTACAATCAGGCCCATTAAGATAACACAACCCTTTATTCAAAAACTGTTATTTTTGTTTTAGATATTCCTTGTCTGCTCTCAAAAGTAAAACCTCTTAATAAGCCATGGAGTTTTCAAAAGTGTCATGCCTCTGCTGTGATTGACCAATGCCCGCTGGCTGCTCTGCTTCATAACCACGACACTAGAGACCGCCATTGCTGTTGTACCTCCATAGAGCCGCTAGTCTCCCATTAGAAATCACACGCTAAAAACAACAGCTAGATATTGGTCCTGCTATAACGGTGGTTTAGCTACAATTAAAGGGACCAGGCTGATTTTCGTAACATTTTAGAAATTTCGTACTTAAAGGGATATTTCAGGATTTTTTAGAGTAATTTTAACCATTTTGCATTTAAAATACTTTATATTTGAGCAGCATCAGCTTCGTGTTTGTATAAGCTACGCAGCGGCGGAGTGATCTGCTAGAAAATAGTCTCTCAAAATGTGATCAATCATGTGATGCAAGGTCAGTTATATTCTAAAAATGATTCTATCGACACAGACATTTACATTATAAGTGATTTGCCTCAGGTGCTCTGTGGAGCGGGTCAGACTGTTTTTAATGCAGGCTAGCGGATATCATAGAAATGCGCTAGCCTTGCACTAGCCTAGCGCTACATAACTCTTCAAATATAAGAACTACCTGAATAGCAAAAAAAGAAAATCTCCAGAAATCAGCAACACTCTGGATAACTCGGAAATGAGGCCCTATGTCAAAAATCCTGAAATATCCCTTTAATGATGGTCGGACAGTTACCATGTGAGCAGCGCGAGCTACACGTCACGCAAGGGCCGAGCCTACGGTTAAGATCCCGCCCTTATGCCCTTTTTAGGAACATGCTTCGTCAGAGCTGGGGAGGGGGAATCTGTAAATCCGCCCTGTTTCCCCCGTCGAACATGGTCATTACGGTAAACGGGGAGGAGAGGGGCAAAAACATTTCCCTGGGGCAAACCGATGAAACTCTTTGCCAATGCATTCATACACCAGGTCTTAATTACATGAGTGGCGAAAGTGGGAAAGAAAACTCCACCGCATACTCTTAAAACTCTTAAAACACAACACGCGGCCTTTGCGAAGCAGCAGAGGCATTAACCAAATAAAAGCTTCTTAAAAACACAACAAAAACAGACAAAAACAAACTCACCAGGGGCTAAAAGAACCCTGCATCTTATTGCAGTGAAGTGCGAGGGCTAACTGCAGTGCCACCATGACACTTACGAGTAGTCACTGAAAAGGCCAAAGTTGAACTGGGAACTAAAATACTTAATTATACAGTTTATCAGCGTAAAAAGGTTTGGTGCTTAGTTCCACTTAAAGCATTTACAAGCACCTAAACAGTGGCCGTATAGTGCAGACCATTCCTGTGTCCTGTGAAGGTGCTCCAGAGTAAGGAGTGGTCAAATTTAGGAAAAGGGTTTGGGCGAGTATCTTACAGGGTCATAATCATGGTCTGAGCAGTGACTCTGCTGCAGCGACACTGGCAGGACATGTAGACAAAAGGTAATAGGTGGATCATGGGTTTTTGGGTGTGGTTTTTTTAGTATAACCTGTTTGTTTTGATTGTTGTCCCGTAGTTTGGCACAGACTGGGACGTCTACATGACTAAAGCAGACGGCTCTGTCAAGCGGATGACAGTCGCTGAGCTGCTGCCGGTTTCCTTCGGTCCTGAGGATCTGGACAGAAAGTGACGCTGCAAACTGGCTTTTGACCTCCATGTTGGATTCCTCAGAGGAGAACTGTGAACACAGTATATCAACAATAATACTTGGGCCATATTTATATTTAAATTAGATTTTATTTTATTTTTTCATGTAAATTTAAAATGTATTGTATGAATGGAAAAATTAAATCGACTTTGAGCATTAATAAAAAAAATGTTTTGTGATATTTTCATCAAAAACAAACCTGTTTCGTTTCCTTCTTGAACCTTTAATCACAGTCATGCAGAGGGTCTGTGATGTGACAGGTACAGATGGCATCTCTGGACTCGCCCACAAATGGTCTTGTTCCAACCAAAGAGAAAACAAAGATGGAAAAAAATAAATGTTCTCCTATTACTCCAAAAAAAAAACTACTTAAACACAGAAATTATGAATGTATTTTCTAGTAAATAAAACTTCAAAGACACGGAGAGAAGCAAAGTGGTGCAACAGCTCATAAATGCATAAATAGCAGAATGCTAACCCTTGATGTTAGCTTCATGCTATGCTAAAGATAGCATAAGAGCCGGCTTTTTGTATCCACTGAAATATTTTATGTGGAAAAAAATCATCCTTCTGGACCAAACTTTGTCTTGACTTTGTGTGTGACAAATTTGTTTATAGTCCGTTAGAAAATGGCGAAAAAAAGCATAGTTGCGATTTCCATGTGAAGCTTCCTCGTTTAAGCCACGCCCCCTCTTTTTTTCAAAGCACTTAAATGTGCCATGCCCATATAAGAAAAAGCCCTATATGTGTCAAAAACAAAATAAAAGGGCAAAGCACATGACTATGATCTGGGTAGGTTTATATAAGTCCTTTTTTAAGGGTTAGTGCTAGATTGTCTGCTCCGGAGGGACAGAGGTCTGCTGTGAAAACATGAGATATCATGACACAAATTAACCTCTTACCACCCGCCAAAACCCAATCCATTCTCTCCTCTATGCCATTGTCGTCACTTTTTATTTCCCTTATGTGTTTTTGTCACTTTTTTATTACTTTTTTGCTGCTCTTCTGTCACTTTTTTGCTGGGTTTTTGTCATTTTTTCTGCTGGATTTTAGTATTTTTTTTGCTGGATTTTTGTCTTTTTTTTTGCTGGATTTTTGTCATTTTTTCTGCTGGATTTTAGTATTTTTTGCTGGATTTTTGTCTTTTTTTTGCTGGATTTTTGTCTTTTTTTTTGCTGGATTTTTGTCTTTTTTTTGCTGGGTTTCTGTCTTTTTTTCTGCTGGATTTATGTCACTTTTTTTGCTGGATTTTTGTCCTTTTTGCTGGGTTTTTGTCTTTTTTCTGCTGGATTTTGGTCTTTTTTTGCTGGATTTTGGTCTTTTTTTTCTGCTAGATTTTTGTCACTTTTTTGCTGGATTTTTGTCTTATTTTGATGAATTTTTGTAATTTTTGTCGCTTCTTTCGCTCACTTTTAGCTTTTTTTTTGTCGCGTTTACGTCCTCATTTTCTTCTCGTTTTTTGCCTCTGTTTTGAAGAAGCTTTTTAGATTTGGAGAAGAGTTCAGGCAGGAGTTAAGAGGTTACGGTTAGGGCCAGGGAAATGGTTAACTTTAGGGTTAGGATTAGGATTATTCGTATTTTTAGACAAATCAACTCATAGATCTATACGAATCACAGCAGACCGTCCCCCGCGCATACGATCTAGCACTAACCTTTTTTAAGTCCCCTAAGAACTCCTTTTGAGCACTAGTCTTGTTTGAACTACTATGCTGCTAAAATAAATAAATTAATTCAATGGAAATAATAACACTATAGCCTAACTTTGCCCAGGTCTCAGGGCTAAACCTACCTTACTGTATGCAGTCCTGCGGTCAGGGCCTTTAAACTAGCATTGTTTTTCTTGATCTGGATAGCGGATTACCAAGGTCACAGGCATACGGCAATGGTATATTTCTTTAAAAAAAAAAACGACATGCATCTGGAATTAGATTTGTGATGTTTTTATTTATTTATTCAAACAAAGAAATACAAGACACAGGATTAAAACCGCACTTTTAGCCAAACGCATCCACCAGTGAGAAGACCATAGGCTTACAGTAACTTTCAACACAGCCCATTTAATCATCCAAGTCCAATTCGTGTCCACGGCACAAGTCATTCATCAGTCATTGAAAGTATTGTTCAGACCATGCTTAAATGTTCACAAATTAGAGTTTAAATGGAGAAGAAAGTTGTGGTTAAGACCAAGTTCCGCATTGTCCCCCATGTTACGTTTTAATCGTTAGAAAATGCTATATTGACGAAAACAGCTTATTGGAAGTTTCCCGTTCTGGATTCCCTCTGTGAATCGCCTCTGTCATTTTAGGAGCAGCGCTTCCTGGTTACCTTGCGCTACGGGGAGGGGCCATAGGCAAACTGGGCGGCTATGAACCAAGGCATCACAGCAGGTCGAACAGTTTCCATGAGAGTTAAGATTACTCATACCACAACTCTATGTATGATTAGTAGTAGAAAGCTCCTTCAATTCAATTTTGAATTATATCCCACATTTGCCCCCATTTTCCTGAGGGTTTTAGGGACCAAGTAGGTCACAAACTGCCAATCAACCATCAAAGAATTGTTGGAAACGTAGAAAATACCAAGACAATTGCAACTGACCTTTCGCAAAAGCTGCGTCCCCTTAGTTACTGTTGCTAGCTCCGTCAAGAAGCAGCTGAACACACATCATGAAGTGCTTGTTAGTGACTCTCGCTGGTGCAAATGCTGGTTCTGCAGGTTCTAGAATAGATACAGACGGCATCTCGTCATAGAAGGGGGCGTGGCTTCGCCGAGGGGGAAAATAGAATCTTTGGAGAAACACAATTTTTCACTCTTTTTAGCCATTTTCTGGTGGAATATGGACTTATTTATCACATATAAATAAAGTCAGGTGTAAATCGGGCCCATATGGATATTTTCTCACAGCAGATTGTTCAGTAGAAGTGAAAAAACGGCAGTTGTAGCTCGCGCTAGCTAACCGTTAGCATTAGCCCGATGTTAACATGTAGCATCAAGTTAGCATTCTCCGTTTTTTTATGTATTTATGGGCTGTTGAACCACTTTGCTCCTCTCCATGTCTTTGTATCTTTATTTAGTAGAAACTATATTCATAATTCAGCGTTTGTTGCGTTAGTTTTTGAATAATTAGAGAAAGTTTAGATTTTTTCAAAATTGTTTTCCCCCTTAACTGTTTTCAAACATGACCATATATGGGCGATTCCAGAGATGCCGTCTGTATCTATCTGTGATGATGTCATTGGACCCAACGGGGGGCAGGAGCCAGTTTTTCCTATTAACAGCATTACACTTTCACAAGTCGTAGCTAAAAAGAAAAAGTATGAATAAAAAAAATGATCATCAATATCAGTCACTGGGTCCATGATCTCTCTGTACAAAAACAAAATAATTTTTCCTCTATATAATAGCATAGACCTGTAGAATGCTGTGATGTCACCTGCAACCCAGCAATAACAGCGCGATAGCCTCCAGATCGAGGCAAAATGGGCTGCAATGTGCAGTGGAGGAACATATTCAAAATATGCAACAAAGGGGACTCTACAACTATCGAGGCTAAAAGCATTGGCCTCATGTGAAAGTGGGAAAAAATCCCTGGAGCCACCCATTTGCAAACGCCGCAGTATTGTGGACTAGTCATGCTCTACATTCTCTTCTTATGTTAGTCTAGTATTGATAAAATATGAGCGTTATTGTTAAGTTAGCCTACAGGAGCTGAGCGCACCAGCTGCTTGTGCGCCCCTCATCTGACCCCCTCATTCCTACGACCTGTCACCACTAAGGCTTAAAGGGATATTTCAGGATTTTTGACATAGGGACTCATTTCCTAGTTATCCAGAGTGTTGCTGATACCTGGAGATATTTTTTTCTAATTCATGCAGTTCTTATGTTTGAAGAGTTTCATGGCGCTAGGCTAATGCAAGGCTAGTGCATTTCTATGGTATCAGCTAGCCTGTATTAAAAACAGTCTGACCCGCTCCACAGAGCACCTGAGGCAAATCCCTTATAACACCAGACTAACCATATAAATGTCTGTGTCGATAGAATAATTTTTGGAATATAACTGACCTTGCATCACATGAATGATCGCATTATGAGGGACTATTTTCTAGCAGATCCCTCCGCCGCTGCGTAGCT
Organism: Gobius niger; assembly: GCF_951799975.1. Lineage (NCBI taxonomy): Eukaryota > Metazoa > Chordata > Actinopteri > Gobiiformes > Gobiidae > Gobius > Gobius niger. Next base: position 7,045,912 of record NC_136875.1, read on the forward strand.
TATACAACCACGAAGCTGATGCTGCTCAAATATAAGTGTAACTGTCCCTCACATTAAGTCTTATTTTTGTCCATATCTTTCGCTCCTACGCCCTCTAGTGGTAAAGTAGACGGAACAATTATTTAATTTTTAAGGTTCCGTCCGACCTTAATTGATTGCGCACTCAGCTAAGCCATGCTACAGCAGCAGCTATGTTTCAGCTCGTTCCCTGAATTCAAAAGGTGAAAGAAAAACCAAAGGAAACCAAAGAAACAACGAGAAAGATATTGGAGGTTTGTTTAGTTTGTTTATTTAGTTAATAAATCGCCCATTTCGTATTTTAATATTTATTTTATATTTTAGAAAGCTAATTAAGAGCTCAGACATTTAGCCCCTCGTTGGAGGTCAGCTCACGAGGTTTGTCTCAAGTTTTACATGTTTATTTTGTGATATTGTCAATTTTATGTTAATATTTGTTTTCTTATTTGTGCCCAGTTCTCACGGGTTGCCAAAGTTGTCAAGCCAATAAACCCTGTTTTTAACTACCTCGTGCCTATGCTAAATCCTTGAGGGTGCTACAATAAGGTATTTTAAAGCAGTACTAAGTAACGTGTTTACCTTAATAAATCCTTTCCGTAATCCCTGTGGGGGTAATACAAGTGTTTATGGGATGATTGGAGGGTCTTTCATCTCCCCCTGGTGTCTCTGACCAGAAAACCATGTTTGCAACTTGACTGCCACCGGTGCGGAGCAAGCAATACACACTAATGGAATCACGAAGAAGAAGCTAACATGCTAACAGGCAAAGCTAACTGCGGGCTAACGTCACTTTAAACAGTATTTACAGCCAAGTTTGAGTGAAAAAAAATATTTCGATTGTATAATTGGATGCACAGTAACCCTCTCTCCCTTTGCCTTTCCTGTCAGCGTAGTATTTACTCTCCAAGACAATTAATAAGTTAAAAAATCGTAACTTTCTACTACACCTGCAGTTGCACTTATGGCCTCTAGGGGGAAGAGTTACTTAGTGCTGCTTTAAATGCTAAAGGGTTCAAATTATTCTATCGACACAGATATTTATATGGTTAGTCTGGTGTTATAAGTGATTTGTCAGACTGTTTTTAATGCAGGCTAGCTGACACCGTAGAAATGTGCTAGCCTTGCATTAGCCTAGCGCCGAGACACTCTACAAACAAAAGAACTGCATGAATTACAAACAAAAATATCTCCAGGTACCAGCAACACTCTGGATAACTAGGAAATGAGGCCCTATGTAAAAAAAAATATGAAATATCCCTTTAAGCCCCAAGTGAAAGTCCACCAAGTGTCACGTTTAAGGCCAGTCTGGGGTTGGCGCAAGTCCTAGATTTAATATGACATAGAAGCGCTTAGAAGTAAACCTTCATTGTGACGATGTCCAGGAACAACAGCTCACGTCAAACAAAAAGACGCACGGTGAACTACTGTCACCTTGGCGTACAAGTTTGCAGGCACAGCTCATGTTTTGTTTTGGGCTTTTGGAGGAGAAAAAAAGCACGCCGCGCTTCACTATTGACGGTTCGCGATGAGGTATGATCGGACAATGCCACTGGTGTACCGTGTAAAGTAGGTCAACCGCAGTGTTAGATAAACGTATAAAAGCAAAGACTAACATTCAACGAGTTAAAATCTACAAATAAATAAATTCAGTGCAATGGGCATTAAGCCACGAATCAAACAAATCGTACATAAAGATTCCTCACGTACACTCACAGCTCGCGCCGGAAGTCTTTTAACAAGTCCGAACGGGGAAAACTGGATCGTAAATTCATCACCAAATCTGCATTTTTCCACAAATAAATAAGGCGAGTGCTGGAAGTCATGCAGATGTTTAGCTAACTATTTTATAATTCTAAAAGTAGTAGTGCTTCTTAAAATCCAGGATAAATGTCTATGGATAAGCGGTACTACGAAGCGGGGTGAGAACCGGACGACACCATCAGAGCCGCGGGTGGATATTTTGGTAAGGGGGGGCTGAGGGACAAAATGTACCCATGAAACACTTTTTCTGTGCATATTTCCATTTATTTATTTATAATGCCTGCAGTTCTTAAACTAGTCATATCTAATCCTTTTAATGCCCAAATTATTATTACGATTATTATTACTTTTTAAACCACAAACTCAAATAAATCATTACGTATTTTGTTTCTTGAGATTTGCCAAAGTACAATGAGAGGAATGAGGGCAAAATATCATTGTGTTTTAGAGCATGTTCAACAGACTTTGGCAGAAAAGATGTCCTTATTTCGTTGGGTGATCCAATCATAATTTCTGTCCCAGCTTTGATGAGATGACGTTAGCATTAGCATGTGGCCGCTAGCATTAGCATGCTGTTGCTAGCCGCGGCATTTTGCGCAGCAACTGAAAACATGTTTGCGAAGGTTGAAACTAACTAGCCGATTAAATGACAAAATAACACACAGCATGCCCGTATACAACTAGATTTCTGTGGTGAAAGTCGTGATTTTTTAACGTTAAGCTCAAACAGGTTTCGGTTAGGCATAGATACAGACGGCATCTCGTCATAGAAGGGGGCGTGGCTTCGCCGAGGGGGAAAATAGAATCTTTAGAGAAACACAATTTTCCCTCTTTTTAGCCATTTTCTGGTGGAATATCAACTTATTTATCACATAAATAAAGTCAAGTGTAAATCGGGCTCATATGGATTTTCTCACAGCAGATTGTTCTGTAGAAGTGAAAAAACGGTAGTTGTAGCAAGCGCGAGCTAACCGTTAGCATTAGCCCGATGCTAACATGTAGCATCAAGTTAGCATTCTCCGTTATTCATGTATTTATGGGCTGTTGAACCACTTTGCTCCTCCCCATGTCTTTGTATCTTTATTTAGTAGAAACTATATTCATAATTCAGCATTTGTTACAGTAGTTTTTGAATAATTAGACAAAGTTTAGATTTTTTCAAAATTGTTTTCCCTGTTTTCAAAAATGACCATATATGGGCGATTCCAGAGATGCTGTCTGTATCTATCACGTGTTTGGAACAATACCCGGTATAGCATGTTTTCCATTTTAGTTTTGGCCACAATTCATTTTATGAGTTTCAAGTACTTAAGCCAGTGCTTTGGCAGAAACAGCACATTGTTTTGGAGTTTGGATGAGACAATGGAAGACCTTTGTTTAGTAAATGATGCTGAGGTCTGTATCAATTCATGAATGAGTTACACATCATTATTTTTACAATGAATAAAATCTAAGCAAAAAACCAAGATTGATCAATTTTAGAAAAAGAAAAAAATAGTATAATTATAATCATAATACTACTAATAATAATCATAATAATTTAATATTATCCAGCCGCAGTTTTTTTTTAAACAATAAACAGTAGTAAATTTGAGTAATGTATTGTGCAGCCCTACTCAAAGGCCAACAATGTCATGCTTGTACCACGTCCTCCTTTTGCTTCTCCCCAGCTTCCTCACCCCTGATTGGTCGAGGCGCCGCCTTCCTTTCATATACAGGAAGTGACAAAGAGATCCAGCTCCGTAGTACCGATTATCCAGGGTTAACCATGAAGCTACCACTAATCCTGGGCCTGTTCAGTGCCGAGTTGTTGGGTGATGTTCGAAGATATGGCCAATCAATCAATGAACTGACGTCCTAAATGAGACACTGCAGGTGAATAGGGGGAAAAAACAAGTCTAGAAATGTCAATTTGCTGGAGATTACAGACATTTGAGGAAAAACAATATTCCTAGTTTCCCCTCATATAAAAAAAGGAATTTCTTGCGTAAAAATTACCTGTATTTTCAGCAACAAAATCCAAATAGAGAATCAGTCAGAGGGGATTTTTACAAAGGTTTGAGAAACGTAAGTTTTCACCTGCCGTGTCTCGCAGGTCAAGCATGTTGTTTTGATGAAGATTTGTTAAAGTTCACTTCAGTATTATAATGCAATACTTTATATGGGAAGAATGATGCTTACTTTATGCTTCAGCTGAAGAAGTAACTGTATGTAACCTATTTTAATTTCTACAAGCTCCAAAACATAAAATATAAACTTAGCTGCAGACTCGTCATTATGTTCGCGTTTTCCTTCACTCTCAGCTGTGACTGGTGCTTGAATTTGGGTCCAGTGAGGGCCAGGCTGGGACGTGTATCCGCGGCAGAGTGCCCTCCAGCAGCCTCTCCATCCACAGCCCCAGTCTGTCCAGCTTGTGATGCAGCTCTATGCTGGTGGCCCGGCTCGACCCCCGCTTGCTCGCCGCCCCGTCCTCTCGCGAGTGGGACCGGGACCTGGACTTGGAGCTGGAGCTGGAGCGTGATCGCGAGCGGGACTTTCGAGAGGAGCACACGGAGGCGTCGGACAGAGAGGCGTCGCCGCCTGATTCGTCGCCCGTGAAGACCGGCCGGAAGAGGCAGAAGTAGCGCTTGTGTCCGTTCAGTGCCAGGACGTGTCCGGTGAAGTCGGAGAAATCCTGCTCCTCCTCCAGGTCCTCGGGCCGCGCCGAGCGCAGCAGCGCCGGCATCCAGTGCCGGTGTTTGTCCAGGTTCAGGAAGGAGAAGTGTAGCGTCTGGGTTCTGTGAAGGAGCAAAAGAGTTGAATCAGCCTCTTCTGTTGAATGCACACTTTTGAGATTTGTATTGAATAGGTCGCGTTTACGTCACATCACAACATTTCTAAAGAGCCCATTGCAGGGTTCCAGGAATCGCCATAGAAATCCTTTGGACTCCAGTTCATCTGGTTTTATTACAGACAGAATCAGCGCAGCCTCGTGCAGCTGAATGTGTTACGTGCAGCTTCTTTGTCTTTCTGTCTCCAGCGCCTGCTTTAAAAAAGCGTGATCCATAGTCTAATTACGCACGTGTTCCTAAGCGCGCACTGCCAATAAATAGCTCCCACTCCAGTTCATTGTCTCCTCTGTCAGCACATATGAACTAATGTCCAATTATTTTCTCTGAAAGGCGTCCAAAGGTGGTGACAACATTTGAAAACATGAGCGTGATGTTGGTCAATAGGAAGGACTTTCAGACATAAAAAATAATGAAATAATGTGTCAGGTTTGTGAATCCAATCACTGTCTAATACTGATGAGGAAAAGCATTTGACAATTTTGGTTTTGGAGATTTCTTACAAAAACAGTACATCTCCTGTAGAGAATTGGCCCCTGCCCTCCACCAGGCATTATGACATCATCACATTCTAAAACGTGAACACAACCTATACGTTTGTTAAGCGTGACGTCACGTGTTCCGCTTCCGGGAAAATGGTTAAAAAGAGTGAAAAACTGTTTCCCAAAAGATTCTGTTTTCCCCCTCGGCGAGGCCACGCCCCCTTCTATGATGCTGTCTGTATCTATAGTGCACCAATTCACCTTATTCCGGAAGTTCCCGTGGGCGCCGCCATGAATTGTGCCCGCCCCTTTTCTCCTATCTGTTTACATGGGACTGGAGAAGTCCACATAAAATCTGTCACTACATGAAAACAAAGCCGTTTTTCGGCCGCGCAGAGAAACGCTGCAGTGTCGACATGTCGGTGCAAATGAACACTGGCCATTTTACACAAATCAATCTACTAAACATCAGATTTGAGCGGAGAATATTTTCCCTTGTTCTCCGTTTAAATGAACGGGTTTTGCGCTCGACCGGAAACGTCAGGACAATGGAAATGCCGAGACAAAGCAAAAAGTGGCAAAAGTGGGTGGGGCGGAATGAGGTGGATAAGCTACAAACATTTTGTAACATGAATCGTTCATGTTCTAGAATTGTTGAAAGAAATTTCCAAAAAGAAACAATCCAAATGTGTTCCCTGATCATTATTTGAAACCTGCTGTATCATTCTAATGGCGGAAGGTCCATTCTACTGACCAACATCACCCACATGTTTTTGAATATTGTCTCCACTTTTGGACGCCTCAATGAGGAAAACAATCAGACCACAGTTCATATGAGCTGGAAGGGAGGACTTTGAACTCTGTGGCAGGAGAAATTAGCGACAAACTAAGACTAGAAATCTGCATTTTGATAGTTACCATAGTTACCACTAGCTGCCCTCCACCTCAATTTTAAACTCTAGGCTCTTTACAATGTTGTGATGTCACGTGAGCGCAACCTATAAACCAGATTTAACTTGTGTTGAAGTTGTTTGTCTGGATTTTAGATTCCGGGGTTCGCACCCAGAAAATATCTTTGATAGATAATTTACCCAGGTTATTGCATTTTTTCCCTGCTAAAGTAAATTGTGACAATAGTCTTGTGAACAGACATTATAAATTCACAGTGTCATTCAGAAAGATTGTTTTCCCCTCGAGAGCTAGCAGGCAAATTGTGAAATGTACTTAAAACTCCTCCCTGTGAAGAATGAGGATGTTAGAAATGCATTAGGAATGAGTTTAGACACAACTAAATCAAACTTCGCACGAAATTAAAGCAAACTAAAAGATCAACAAACATCAAGAGTAAGGCCTTGAAGAATGAGACTTTCTACAAAAACCAACAAACGAAACAATTGAACCACTTTACAATGTCAGAGGTTGTGTGTCACTTACAGGAACATTTCTTTTCACGACGCACTGCAGAGTTCCTGGTAACTATCGTTTCATAATAACATTTAAAGAACAGTTTTGACAAGAATGTCATCATTTCCCAGTAGCTTAGATTTACCCGGAGAAAGAGAAGACCTCCTTGGCGAACTTCCTGAGCAGCACGTTCTTGGAGGCGTCAGACAGGACCAGGACCACGTTGATGTGCCCCGGTCTGAGTCGCACCAAGTTACTGGTGTAAGTGATGTCCGTCAGCTCCGTCACCTCCACAAAGTCCTTCTTTGGTGGACGACTGCAGAGAAATCAGGGAAATGTTGAGCTGGAAGTGATGATACTGTACAATCTATGGGCGAGACACGACTAAACGGTTTAGTTTTTCAGGTTTTGGGTTTTGGGTTAGGCATTAGCCTCACGCTCTAGGGACATCAATAAGAGCAGCCATTTCCAACATCCCCAGACCCCACTTACGCAACCACTGAATTAGAGTAACTTGCAGCTATCAGAAGGATTTGATATGAACTAATATCTAGTCTGATTGATTGCGCCTTTAACCTCAAGAAAACCAAACTTTTACTACAATTAGTATCATTATTATTATTATTATTATACTAACGAGAGGCTTTAAAGCAGGGGTCCCCAACCTTTTTCCTGCTGCGCACCGGCACAGGACCTGAACATTTTTTCACTGCTAGGTATTGGCAGTGCACGCTTGGAAACACGTGCGTAATCAGACTATGGATCACGCTTTTAAAGCAGGCGCTGGAGACAGAAAGACATAGGAGCCGACGTAACACATTCAGATGCGCGAGACTGTGCTGATTCTGTCTGTAATAAAAACCAGAGGAACTCGAGTCCAAAGGATTTCTGTGGTGACTTTCTATCAGGAGTTTAATTTTCTATGAATAAAGTTATTGGCTCATGGATAGGCCAAAGATTAATTGAAAACAATGTGGTAATTTAGAAATTATTTACTAGCGTATGTCTCTGCAGCCAAATGCATCACGTCAAGGCCCGGGCCCGGTGGTTGGGAACCACTGCTTTGAAAGGCTTTAAAACTCTTTTGTAAACACAAAAATCTCTGCAACAAATGTGTGAAAAAAAAACATATTAAAAAAACAAAACATATAAAACATAAATATTCACAATTTTAAACCTAGTTCAAGCTATAGTCATGCTTTTGTCTCCCAAAACATTTTAACGAACCATACGCCTTATTTCCATCTGAAAACTATAGGGCTGGGCGACATTTTCCCATATTGATCGATCTCTGGACTAGCAAGCAAACAGCTGCAGCCAAACTGAAAACTAGAAACTAGAACAACAAGTAAACGAGTGCTAATGCGAGTAAACCACGCATTTATTAGTCAAAAAAAGACGATCAAACTTAATTTGTTAGAATTTCAGCTAATCCACGGCTGCAGCCTCAAAAATAGTCCACATGGTCCAAATAGCGATTGATAGTTTTCCTCTTTGAAGGTAAACTCTTCATCCCCGTGCGTGTCCTCTTCCTCTGAGGCTCTTCGTGTTCAATAACAGTAAAAACACGGCCCCAGAGACGGACGTTTATGTGAAGAAACCAGTAAGTCAGTGTTTAAGCTGCTCAAGACTATGGCATACTACCAGTTAGCATTTAGCTTCAATAGCTCAGCTCCGAGAAAGGTTTTTTGTTTCCTCTTTGATATGTTAATATAGTCTGAGGGGTGAAGCAGATCTTTAGTGAATCCTGCTGTAGCTCGACAGACAGAGCTGCTGCGTCTGTGCCACATTTGCTGGTTTTATCACATGTACACATGCACTCTCTGCGGCCGTGTTATAACTGTTCTCTTCTTGAGCAATGATTATGAGTTCTTAAAAACGCCAATCAGTTTCCCTTTCATTTTCATCCTGAGTAGAGATATTGTTTTATGTTGTAGTACTGCATAATTCTACTTCGGTGTCATTGGAAATGCATGTATATCCAAAAAAAACACCAGGAAATAGAACACATCATTTTCATTTAAAAACACAACCCTGAGCGGCAAAACAAATCATGTAATTGACTTGATCCCCGTGCGTGTCCTGTTCCTCTGAGGCTCTTCGTGTGTTTCCGCTTTGCCCACTAGACGAGTTAGCGCAACTTTGTAGCTGATTTTACACGTAAAATCACCAGGTCCTCTCCTCTGGCTTCCGCATGTGCCATCCTGTGCTTCCTGTTTGTTAGGGCCGAGTGATCCCTGGGATTGACCTGACAGGCACTGCAGCATTGCATGTCCATATTTTTTTCCAGAATGCGACAGGTCTGGCCAATTCTCCTCAATTAAAACGCACCACGCGGTTATCGTGATTGACCTTTATTATAATCCCGATAAGACTGAAATTCAATTAATTGCCCAGCCCTAAGAAAACAATAACTAATTGTAAATCTGAAGAAGTTGTTGTTACATTTCTAATCTACTGCAGGAGTTTCAAAGTGATATATCCAATAAATGGTATAAAAGGTCCAATTGTATTGTGCGTAGAGATTGTTGTGTCCCCCTAGTGTCAAGTCACTGCACGCTCACCTGGAGGTGCCTCTGTCTGTGGTGTCCTCTGGCGATGGAGGCTGCTCTTTAGACTTTGGTTTCTGAGGCTTGTTCTCTCCGGGTTCACTATTGGGCAAGAAGAGGTCATTCAATAAGCCACATTGTACACACAAGGCTCATTTTTGCTTTATTTTTGAAAGGTACGTAAAGGTATATTGGTGTAGTAAGAAGTGCATTGGTGCTAAGAGCCCCAATAAGCGTCCATGGGGTCACGAGCGAAACCTGCTTTACCCACATCATCATCGTGTTCACATATTTTGCACCAGATTTCCTCCTTACAGTGAACTGAGTTTAAACCCACCTGAAAGCCTGGATGATGACTGTGCCGAACAGAATGAACAGGGCGGAGAAGATCAGCGACAGGATCGGCATCATCTCTCGCCTGAAGAGAGGGAACAAGTTGGGAGAAGTCTTTAAAGCCAACAACAAGATGATATTTCACCATTTTGTTTTATCAGCCATAGATTTATTCACAGTTCGATTCATTGCACAGCCCTACTTTTATGGAATATGTGTGGTCTTACCAGTTTGAGTAGAGAAGATCGTCGTACACTTGAAGGAAGTAATCATACGCAGCATTCAGCCAGCGGATGATGAAGATCTGAATCAACAAAGAGACAAGGTCTTCACATTAATATTATTTCCAACTATTTTCAGTCCAATACATGCCTTTCAGTCATGTGACTTTTGTTGTTATGGCGGCCAGTTTGAATACCAAAGTAGAATTATGCAGTACTACAACAAGTAACAATATCTCTACTCATGATAAAAATGAAAAGCAACTGATTGACAGTGGCATTTTTATGTACTCGTAATCATCTCAAGAAGATAACAGTAAAAACATGGCCCCAAGAGACGGACGTTTATGTGAAGAAACCAGTAAGTCAGTGTTTAAGCTGCTCAAGACGTTGGCATGCTACCAGTTAGCATTTAGCTTCAATAGCTCAGCTCCGACCTGAAATCCCCTGAACCACACTCCAAACATCTAGCCTTGGATACAACATGTGAGAGAGGTCAGAGCTGAGCTGTTACTGTAGTATCACTCTTTAGGTTCGTTTTTTCAGACACTAAGGTTAGAGATGTTAAAGATCTTTTACCTTTACATGTTTCAGCCGCCATCTGCAGGCCGTCATCAGAAGTATCACCGGCGTGCGGTGACGTGTCACTTATCAGCTGTTCTCACTTCCGAGGCGTGACCAGTCTGACGGTCCCAATAGGTCTGACAGACTGGTCACGCCCCCTGCCGCCCGGTGGATTCAGGGCGACCAGTCTGTCAGACTTGTTGGGACCGTCAGACTGGTCACGCCTCGGAAGTGAGAACAGCTGATAAGTGACACGTCACTGCACGCCGGTGTTACTTCTGATGACGGCCTGCAGATGGCGGCTGAAACATGTAAAGGTAAAAGATCTTTAACATCTCTAACCTTAGTGTCTGAAAAAACGAACCTAAAGAGTGATACTAGAACACAAGCAGACACCATGAACGTTACGAAGTTTGTTACTGTAGTATTTCCTCAGTGTTCATAGATGTGAGACACACATGTTTATCATGTTGAAGCCATTGATAATGGTTGACCGTTGCTAACCGGTAGCATGCTAACGTCTTGAGCAGCTTAAACACAGACTCAGATAGTGTCTGTGCCACATTTGCTGGTTTTATCACACGTACACATGCACTCTCTGTGGTCGTGTTATAACTCTTATCTTCTTGAGCAATGATTACGAGTTCTTAAAAATGTCAATCAGTTTCCCTTTCATTTTCATCCTGAGTAGAGATATTGCTTTATATTGTAGTAATGCATAATTCTACTTCGGTGTCATTGGAAATGCATGTATATCCAAAAAAACACAAGCAAATAAGACCCATAATTTTCATTTAAAAACACAACCCTGAGCGGCAAAACAAATAATGTAATTGACTTGTTTGGCTTCTGTTGCCATGCTATCGCTATGCGACATCCCCTACATGCCCTCTACACGCCCTCTACACTGGGAAAAGTGCCAACTTACTTACTTAACTTGTGCTTAACCTCTTAACCCCCCTTGAACCGAGCACGTTTTTTTCCGGTTTGGCTTTACCCAAATCTAATGACGACAAAGCAACAAAAACACAATGGAAAAGCAACAGAAAAGTGAGCAAAGAGACACAAAACCTCAATAAAAAAGCAACCAAAGATGAACAAAAAGGCAACAAAAGAGCAACAGAAATTTTTTGATGACATAAAAAGCTCTACATGCTGCATACTACCCCCCACAGTTTTTCGATGAATTGTCCCGCCCTGTGCTCAGTCCTGAGTCCCCGTGTTCCTGAACGTGGGTGTGCTTTCTCACCGGCGCCATCTCGTTGTTGAGCTCGGGCAGCGTGGCGTCCGAGCTGAGGTAGGACGGGTCTTTCTGCAGCAGCTCGATCTCTCCGTGGAGCCTGTACTTGTCCTCCTCGCTGCCGTTCCAGCCTCCTCCGACCGAGCGGAACAGCACTTTACCGGCCTGAGTGCGTCTCTCCAGCAGCACCACCTGCTTCAACACAGACCGTTACGAGGCATTTTCATACTGTAACGTGAGGAGCACTGTCGCATTTTCGAGAATAGGATACAGGCGTTTGTCATTTCCATCTGATTCCAAAGGCAGGGTATGAAGGATTTTGAAAACTTTATTATTTCCAAGATGTGGGGTCGACATCTTCAATAATGAATATTGTACTTTATGACTAACATAAGTTTTTTCTTTTATTTTCTAAGGATTTAGGTTTACATTATCTGAACTAAATAATAACCACCAAAACCCCAGGACCTGACAACCACCATTTGGCCTAGCTGAGGGGGAAGAAAACCATGGGAATCACAACTTTTCCCACTTTTTAGTTGTTTTCTGTTGGATTATAAACACGTTTACTTGACTTTATTTGTGTGCTATAAATCAATGTTTTTGGTGGATTTTGTTTTTCCACAGTAAATTATTCAGTAGAAGCGAAACACAGAACTTGTTGCTAACATGAGCATATGTAGCATTAGCTTTCTGGTTAGCATTGTCCGTTTTTTTTAAGCATTTATGGGCCGTTGAACCACCAATTATATGAGCGAGTTCATCGAGTGCTCCTCTCTGTCAGGGCTCATCATTGAGGAAACAGCTCCACATTGTGGCCGTGTATTATGCACTTTGTGACGTCTTTAATCTGTAAATATTCAGACTTATTAAGCATGCTCAGTGTTAGGCCTTATTAATGATTCTCTTGGTTTTAAACGCACATTAACGTTAGCATTAGCAGCAGTAGGTTAGCTGCTGAATGAAACATGTACCATTTGCCCATAAGCTACAAAACTACATCGTAGGCTGTATGATTTTGATTTAATGATAATATGAAAGGGACAGACTAAAAGCTGACGCTGTAGTGACATAAAGCAACCAGCGGAAAAGTTACACAAACAAATGTCACTGACGTCACAGTGGGTTTAGCTCAGTTTATGCCTTCTCTGTGAATTATCTGAAGCAATAGGTCACTTCGATGGCTTCATTTTCACATCGAATCCAAAGAAAACGCTTTTTCATGTGTAAATTAGAAGTTCTCAGATGATCTTTCCTCATTCATTTCAATGGACAAGAAAGAGACCAAAAGGGGAGGTAACCTTTTGGCGCCACTGATGAGTGACGTAGACGTTGCTCCCATCTATTAATGCTGGTGCAGCTTCTAGTTAAAGCTCTGCGACTGAACTCAGGAGGTTCTGAGCTTTCAAATGAGAATATGCACATTGGCATAAAGAGAGAGACTAATGGCAGAGTCACACTGAAGACTGAACAGGTTCTGGACGCATTCATCTAAACCTTCTATAAAAGTATCTGTAAAACGGACTGCTTTTTTTAAATCATTATTTCAACCTTAATGTTTATTTTATTTTATTTTTTTAAGAGTCATTTATAGGAAAATAAAGTACTTTACTTTATTTGTGATAAATTCGATTCTCGGGGCTATTATAGTGGCTCCTGACAGCATCCCAGTTGCTGGTGGGTCACATGTCTTCCCTAGGGAACGCTTCAATATTTACCTTCTGAAAAATCATGAAATGCGCTGCTGTAGTAAGTTTATGTCATAGATTTCAGCTTTAATGGCATGACTAATGCTTATTCAATACATGTGTAGGAAAATACAGTATTTTATTCATCGACTTGAATGGCCTTTGAGTAGTGAATGGGTACAGAAATCAGTGTGAGGCCAGCATAAGCACTTAAAACTTGTCTTTTTGAAACCAGTCAAAGTGATTTTTAAAATGCAGTTTACGGTTGCGAAATACTGTCTAAATGAAATGATCAGATAATGCCCCAGATTTAGATTATTAGAAACCCAATCCACCCAGCAATCAGTCAGCTGAATCCCTGGTGTCGAGGCCTGGGTCACGACTTTCCCAGTTCCACTTCTATTTCTCTGCAGCCCTTGTTCTCAGCCCTCATCATTTTCCCTACTCCCCACTCGTGTTTGTGTGTTTGTGCAGACCTGCGGGGAGAGGGTCGCCTGGTTCCGGAGCAGGGCCTGGCACAGGGGCTGCTGGTGCTGCTGATAAACGTAGGCGAATCGAAGCACGTCCTTCTTGTTGGCTGCCGCAAACTCCAGAAACGCCTTGTTCCCGGGAGCAAAGGCCTGGTCCTGGTCGGTGATCAGGAGTACGCAGAACCTGCACGCAAGCACACACAGTAGCAGTTATCCAGACTAGTTATAAGTCTAGACATGGTAACGTTATATTGGAGGATGTGACAAAAAGAAATGCAGTGGTTTTGGTTTGGCGAGTTTTGTCTTTGCCGCCATTGCTGTCTTCCTCTTGTATCTGAACTCGGAGCAGTCTGATCATCTCCGAGTTTTTTGTAATTACCACTTCGAGTCAGCCACATTTGAGTCATTTCTAAATGAGAAAGTCTAGTTTTACACAATTTCATTAAAAAAGTAATTAAGCATTAGTATATCAACAAATTATCTTGTTGATATAGATACAGACGGCATCTCGTCATAGAAGGGGGCGTGGCTTCGCCGAGGGGGAAAATAGAATCTTTAGAGAAACACAATTTTCCCTCTTTTTAGCCATTTTCTGGTGGAATATCAACTTATTTATCACATAAATAAAGTCAAGTGTAAATCGGGCCCATATGGATATTTTCTCACTGCAGATTGTTCAGTAGAAGTGAAAAAACGGCAGTTGTAGCAAGCGCTAGCTAACCGTTAGCATTAGCCCGATGCTAACATGTAGCATCAAGTTAGCATTCTCCGTTATTCATGTATTTATGGGCTGTTGAACCACTTTGATCCTCCCCATGTCTTTGTATCATTATTTAATAGAAAACTATATTCATAATTCTGCATTTGTAACAGTAGTTTTTGAATAATTAGAGAAAATTTTAATTTTTTCAAAATTGTTTTCCCCCTTAACGGTTTTCAAAAATGACCATATATGGGCGATTCCAGAGATGCCGTCTGTATCTATACTGAGAAGTATTGAAAATAAGGCAGAAGTGTCATTGTGAGGCTTTCCCCCAAATTGGCCACTCTTCTCATCCTCTGATCATCGCTTTGAGATCTTTTGTCACAGCCCCGTCTGTACATTAGTTGATCAACATGCAGGGCTGGCCCAGGGCATAGGCGATGCAAGCGGCCACCTAGGGCGCCATCTGCTGGAGGGCCCCCGAATTGCGCTTTAATTTTTGAACCATACCCTACATCTACAACATTGGGGATTTTCGGACATAACTTTGGAGCAGTTATGTGATAGAGACTTGCTGTCATTTGTGTTGGAAACTAGATATTTCATGCTTTCAAATGACCTGGTCCTTCTACGCCCCCGGGAATCTGCGTAACATTGTGGTGAAACCTCGTCATTTTAATATATAATATAACTGTTGCGCACACGGTTCATGAAGCACATGCTCAGATTTTGCTTTTTTTTTTTAATGAGGAGATAATCACAATATAATAATCATAACAAAATTAAATAAAACTAACCCTTTCCATATCCAAAGTGTGTCCAAAAGGATGGGAATAGAGTAACACAGCAAAAAAAACTATAGAAAAAGTGTGTTTTTTTCAATCTTGCCTAGGGCGGCAAATTGGCTAGCGATGGTCCTGTCGACGAGCTTTCCGAGTTGATAACACTATACTACATTTAACTGGTGAAAAAACTGTCCTGAGAAAAGATAAAGTCCCTGTGACATCGGCGTCAGACCACGTGTAGCTCTGATTGTAAACAGTCAGACAAACCACTTTCTCCCATTTTTATAATTTATTAATATTTTTATTGTCAATGTAAACTCACAAACGTCTCATTACGGATGAGGAAACAGGAAGCGACCTCCCTCTCTCCTGGTACAGCTTCATTGTTTTACCTTTTCTGCGAACTGCATTTGTATGTCTTTGCTGTGTTTTTGTGGAGGTCTTTTGGATTTGTTTATTTTGAGAATCCAAAATGGTCCCTTAAGAAAGCAGCTTTTTAAGGGTAAACAAAATGGTGAGGGGGCTGACCAGTGCAGGACGCCACGCTCTGAAACAGGGACAAACCCAGGAGGAGACAGAGGAGACAGAAGGCAGCCAGGCAGGTTATACCGAGTGCTACAGCTTCTCTGTCCTCCAAGGTCATGTGGGTCATGTTGACACTCACTATGTTTTAGTCGCCAAAGAGCTAAAGGAAACAACACTAGCAAGGAGCTATTCTACGTGTGCGTGATACCTCCCCTTGAACAAAAGCCTTACTTGCGTCTGCGGTGGAACTGTTTGATGGGGCAGAGCTCGTCGAACAGCTGCTGGTTGACGAGGCGCGGCACCTGCAGGAACTTGTTGTTGGTGACAAACTCGTCCATGATCTGCTTCTTCATCCCTCGCGCCTGAACAGAGCACACGGTACAGCGTCATTACGACTTTAAATCTCTTAACCGAGCACATTTTCTCCAGTTCGGCTTCACTCAAGTCTAAAAGCTTCTAGACTGGAGCTCTGATAGTAACTGTATTTTTTTTTTCTTTGGCGTTTTTCTCATATTTTGGATGTTTTTTGTCGCTCTTTTGTGGCCTTCTTGTTGACTTTTTGTTGCTTTTTCCATCATTCTTTGTGTCTTCGTCCATTTTTTTTTTTTTTCTCATATTTTTTATGTTTTTGGTCGCTCTTTTGTGGCCTTCTTGTTGACTTTTTGTTGCTTTTTCCATTACTCTTTGTGTTTTCGTCCCTTTTTTTGTTGTGTTGCTTTTCAGCACATTTTTGCCGCTCTTTTGCCGCATTTGTGTCACATTTTGGAAGTGATTTTGTTGCATGTCTTTTTTTTTGTGTTACTTGTTGGTCCCTTTTTTGTGGCTTTTTCATCACTCTTTAGAGCTCAAAGCCTCTCGGTCAGGGTGACTCCTCATTTGAAAGCTAAGGCCTATAAAACTGATAGTAACTGTATTATTTTTCTCATATTTTTGATGTTTTTTGTCGCTCTTTTGTGGCCTTCTTGTTGACTTTTTGTTGCTTTTTCCATCCCTTTTTGTGTTTTCGTCCCTTTTTTTATTGTGATATTGTTGCTTTTCCAACATATTCTTGCCGCTCTTTTGCCACTCTTTTGCTTTCAGATAGAGACTGAAACTCAGCCCAGGACAGATCAATAGGCAGGCAATTAGCAGTCATCAGCTGAGAGTAGGGCCATTCAGACTGAAACTCAGGTGCGAGTTAGGTCTTTAGGACTTAGAACTACAAAGACTCATAACTACAAAGATGTTTACCCACAGGTGAGAGCAGCCGTTAATAGAGGGGAGGGACTAAGCCGAGCTCAACTTCTTCCTGTGGTCTATAGCACGTTTTTGTCACATTTTTGCTGTTTTTGTCTACAGCCTACAGGCCAGTGCAATGCCTCATTTGAAAGCTAAGACCTTGCAGTTCCTGAAACTATGTGTAAGCTCTGTGAGAGTAAAACACAACTTACAGGCAGAGGATGGCAATTGTTAAGATTGAAAAGTGCATTAACACAAAATGTAACAAATTGCTGTGTAACTTGTAAAGGAGTGATGATAAAAAAAATGCCTCCAAACACAAGTATAAGTATTGCGACATTGCCCCTGTGATTGGTCGATAGTGTTGATGACGCCGGTGTACAGCAGCACCTGAATGATGTCCACGGGGTTCTGCGTGTCCTCCTTGAACAGCAGCATGGTGGGAGCGTACGTGTTGACGTTGAACTGCCGCAGCAGACGAGTGTTGTGGGTTGCTCCCTGATCCACGTATCCGAAGCGTACGTAGTCTCTGAAGGCAAAGGCGGTGAGCTGCAGACACAACAACAACAATGTACATAGTAAACAATCGCCCCTTGACAGGTGGTTACAATCTGGTCCACCCATATATGGTCATGTTCAAAGCAGCCAGAGGGGGAAAAACAAGAGGAGACAAACAGAGCTTTCTCCCATTTCTTAACCGTTACTATTAATAAATGCTGAATTATGAATTTATTTGTCTACGGAAACAAAGAGAGGTGCAACGTGGTTCAACAGCCCATAAATACTAAACCTAACCCTAATGGACAGTGCTAACCAGGAAACTAACATTAGCTTCATGCTACATATGCTCACATTAGCAAAGAGTGCCGTTTTTTCTCTTCTACTGAACAATTTGCAGTGAAAAACTATCCAGATGGATCCAATTTTGGCTTGGCTTTATCTGTGTGTGATAAATATATTAATAGTCCACCAGAAAACGGTGTGCCTTTAACCTCTTACCCCTGCCTAAACCCAGTGAATTTTCTCCAGTTTGGCTTTACCCAAAAGCTCCTGGACTGGAGCTTACAGCCTATAGGCCAGAGCAACGCCTCATTTGAAAGCGTTTTTGTCACATTTTTACCCTGTTATTGTTGCTTTTGTATGGCTCTCTTTTTTGCTTTTTCATTACTTTTTAATCATGTTTTTACCACTTATTTCTTCCGTTTGTGTCGCTCAATTGTTGCCTTTTTGTCACTTTTTTGTGGTATTTTCATCCTCGTTTTTGCCTCCGTTTTGACTCTTTTTTTTCAAGAAGCTTTCAGATTTGGGTAAAGCTAAACTGGGGGAAATTATAAGAGGGGGGGGGGGGGGGTAAGAGGTCAAGACCGGACTAAGGAACACAACGGCACTGAAAGATTGACCCAAATCTGAAAACAAAAATCTCACAGATGTCTGCTTTGCTTTATTCCTGACTTACACACACAATTCTCAAGTTTAGTTTGACCAGAAAGAGCCTATGAAAGCCTATAATGCTGAAGGAAGGGGAAGAATGTGGGGTTACTAGAGGCGCAGGCACATAATGCAACAACAAGAGGACCGTCTCGTTCGGAGCAATGCTGTCCTTGCACCAGGTGGAACATTGGGCCCTTAATGTTTAAACCTTTCAAGACTATGGGATCTTTACTATTAGCACCAGGTGGAGCTGTTATCATTCCCTCACCGTAATATCGGACACACTGAAAAGAGAAACCAGAGATGGCCAAGTGCCCTGCCTCGTACCTTATACAGCAGGGGCACCACAGGGACCTGGTCAAACAGCAGCACACTGGGCTTGTTCTCAACCTGCCACGCCTCCAGGAACGACAGGTAGTTACTGTCCGAGATCTGCAAAGAGAACAGTATATTCATTTGGTTATTATTTGTTTATTCGCTTGGGACGGTGTTGCTCCAAGGACACTGTAACACAGAACGACACAATCTCCATACAGCAAGAAGTCACACACAAAAAAAAAAAAAGGTTTTTAGATTTACACTAGGATTTTTGATGGGAAATGGTGCCATTTTTGTCTTATATTAGTAACATTTTAGCCTTTGGACCTGATATTAGTAGCAACGCAAAATGCAGCCGTCACTGAGTGGTGAAAAATGACCTGAATGAGCGTTCCTCAGCTTTAGCGCCATCTAGCGGATACAATATAACACTGATACTTATGAATCTAGTATCATTAAACGCAGCTTGAATCAAGGAATATAAGGATATAAATGTGATTTTGACCCGCGGCTTTTTGAATGAAGTTATAAAACCTGGCCGCGCCGTCAGCGGCCGCTCTAAACCAGGGCGAGTCCGCGGTGTAGCTAGCGTTAGCTCCGCTCCGCGCCCGACTGTAGCCCAGGTCTGTGGCTGTTTATGGCCCTGACACATGCCCTGGAACATGCCCTGACACACGGGTAACCAGCGGGGTCCACAGGGCACCCGCATCAGCCACAGTGTGAGGCTACGAAGCTAGTTTCCCTTGTATAACGTGTGTCGCTCCAAATCCTCTCTGCTCCGCGGTGCGCACTCACTGGCATAAAGCCACAATGCGGAGTTTTTGAACTACAAATGAGCTCTTAAAACGATCTTATTCACATGATTTATTTACCAAAATAACAGAAATGCAGTAGGACATTTTTGCTTAATTTCCACTATGAATTTACAAATTAAGTAACTAAAAAAAAAATTAAAAAAAATCCTAGATATATGATTTTTTTATTTTTTTTGTAGATTACCATTATTAGTTTATTCAAAAAACTATACAAGATATCCCAAATCCCCTCTGAGAAACTCTTCTTAATGCACCAACACTAAACTATTATTTTTTAAATTGGATTGTTGCATTATTTAGATTTCATCTGCAAAAATTATTGTAGCCTACATTTTGGCATAAAATGTCTTGCTTTTTGTATATAAACAAATATTACGGAAATACAGCAATACAGTTTTTGTTCAGATTTTTGTAAATAATAAACAGCAAAAGTTTCAAATCGATATCACCCACTTAAAATGTTTTCCCTATTCACCTGCAGTGTCTCGCCTTAATTATTTGTTAAAATATGCAAATTAGTTGCATTGGCTCAGCCCGCAATTATAATCTGACATCATAATTGAAATCCTTGACAATTTTCCTTCTGGGATGTGAATTTTGAGAATGATATTTGGGGAGATGGGAAAGTTAGAGCACAAAGAAGCTGAAAATTGTACCACTTTTTGTGATAAATCGGTCCAGACTATATCCTATTGTTTTAATGGAGATCGATTTCACCAAAAGTGGCCGAAAATGAAAACTGAAATGTTTATAACTTTGGAAGTACTTCATGTATTTTAAAAATTCAAAAACCCTTTTCATCCTCTTGCTGACCTCTACCACCCTATGCTCTTATAAATATTGTCTACTGTTTTTCAAATTTTCATCTGGCATTGCTAATATTAGACCTCAGTGTTATTAAAGCAGTACTAAGTAACTTGTTTCCTTAATAAATCTTTTTCGTAGTCCCTCTGGGGTTTATACAAGAGTTAATGGCATGATTTGAGGGTCTTTTATCTCCCCCTGGTGTCTCTGGCCAGAAAGCCATGCTTGCAACTTGACTGCCACCGGGTCGGAGTCACCAATACACACTAATGGAATCGCGACGAAGAAGCTAACAGCTAACAGGCTAACCGGGGAAAAGCTAATTGCAGGCTAGTGCCACTTAAACAGTATTTACAGCCAGGTTTGAGTTAAAAAAAAAATCTCCATTGTGTAATTGGATGAACAATATCCCTCTGTCCCTTTGTCTTTTCTGTCAGCGTAGTATTTACTCTCAGTCTTACTCTCTAATTGACTGTTCACATTTATGGAACATTGAAACGTTGAAATAGTTATAGTAAATAGTTATAATAATAAAATATAGCAATATCCTCATCGCAATATGTTTTTTTTCCTGATTCTGAGCTGTCCTATTTTAAAGTGTATTTAAATCTTCCATTACCTTCTGTACGAGCGTGTTGGGCAGCAGGTCCTCGATGAACTGCCTCAGGTGCTCTCGGACCACGGCCTGGTGGAAGAAGGACACTCTGCCGTTCACCAGGCCGATGATCGAGGGCGCTCTGTGGGCCCCCAGCTGGTTGGACAGACGGCGCTCGTAACCCAGGTCAATGATGCCGATTCCCACGCCTGCAAAAGAGGGATCGAAGGTTAACATTTGAGAAAACCAACACTAAGGCTGTACAGTAGGGCTAAACGATTTAGACACAAACCGAACAGTGATTTTTACCATAGACATGCGCTAGCACTAGCATAGCACCACTAAACTCTTCAAATATAAGGACTGCATGAATAAATTTTTTTTTTAAAAAACTCCAGAAATCAACAACACTCTGGATAACTAGGAAAATCGTGTCAAAAATCCTGAAAAATCCCTTTAATTGTGCAGCTCTACTGTACAGTTTGGGGAAAACACAATTTTTTGATTAATTTGACAATCAATGGCATTGCCATTAGATTTGTAATGTAGCTTTTAAAAAGGCTCGGCACCTATTGCAACCTTTCAAATTGAAACTTTGATTGTGCTGTGATTAATTGTGTAGCCGTATACAGGTACTGCTGTGTTCGCATGTCAGAAAGATTTTAGAGCGACTGAATTTAGTGTTAAAAAAAGCCTGTCTCTTCATATTTTCCATCTGTCGACCAGGAAAACTCCCTATAAATAATAAATAGCTGCATCTGCCCACAGAACCCACCCTCTCCTAATGGCCTTTCACAGGATAAACATGTCGTACAGCAAGTGTCCAAGTCACAGAACCTAAAAACACAAACTCTGCTTCTTCACTTCAAGTTTCTGAATGTATTAATTTACCGAGCGGCTCGAGCTCCTCCACGGTCTCCTTCCACACCGGCTCGATGTGGATGCAGGCGAAACACCACTCGGACGTGACTTTGATGAGGTACGGCCTCCTGAAGCTGTCCGGCAGAACCTCACTGTTGAACTGAGCGTGATGCAGCAGGTACTTACTGTCCGCAAACTCACGAGACCTGGGGGACAAAGAGGTCAAAGGTGGAAAGGTTTGTAAAAAGGAAACTGCAACACACACTTTTGAGGAGCCATAGAAGCAGCTTTGAGAGGGAGAGGGACGCAACGGGGAGCCAGTGTGGGCGCACGTTAAACACATTCAAAGTTTACCTTTGTTATGCAGATATGTAATGTCTATTCACACTATTCCCACAGTTACCCCCTTCCACTAGAATTAGTTTACATAGAAAAAATCTGTTACGACATGGACACAAAGCCGTTTCAGGCCCACAGAAACAGTGCAGTGTTGACTTGTTGATGCAAATGAACATTTTACACAAATGAATGTGCTGTACATTTTAAAGGCGAACATTTACTCTGAACGGACTTCATACTCTACCTGAAGTGTCAAGATAACAGAAGTGCCGATCCGTGGGAAAAAGAGGCCAAAGTGGACGGGGCAAAATCCGGTGAATAATCGTTATGTAATAATAAGAATGATTAAAGTGATGGTTGCTACGTTTGCAAAATACAACCAGAAACAAAGCAAATTTTGAAATGAATTGATCAAGCTCCCTTACTCTCCTGATTGGACCTGACAGGTCGGTTCACAGGAAGCTTGTCTTATTGGTCAAAGTTACGGCACAGGGGATTCTGGATATTGCAAAAGATATAGTCATTTAAAATGACTTATGTTAGGCCTTCACCCTGGCGCTGCTCTGCTGGTGACATGGAGCAGGGCCCCTGCTCATTCCTACCTCTGTCAAACACATTAATAGTGAGCAGTGTTAATTTTGACAACATATTTTAATTTAGTTTTAGTCTTAGTCTTTTGACGAAAATATAATTCGATTTTAGTCTAGTTTTAGTCACAAAAAAAATATCTTCAATTTTAGTCTAGTTTTAGTCGACTAAAATTGCAAGTAAATTTAGTCGACTAAATTTAAGACGAATTTAGTCGACTTTGCATTGATAATATTCATTATAATCATATTTAATCTTGTTCCTCTGCTTCATGGAGCTGCTCCACATGAATAAAGCTCAGAGCTGATCCTTTGGCAGTGATTTTACATGATCTGAGGCTCTTTCAGACGCTCAATAGAAGTTTGGATGATTTTAGTCTCTCCCTTTCATTTTTATTTAGTCTTTTTTTAGTCGACTAAAATATCTGGACATTTTAGTCATAGTTTTAGTCTCATGAAAAACTTTTAATTTAGTTTTAGTCCAATTTTAGTCGTGAAAAACAACACTTTGACTAAAATTAAGACTAAATATTTTAGTCGACGAAATTAACACATTAATAGTGAGTGGTAGAGGGCGCTCTGGGAGGGGCACCACTGAAAAGGTTAAAGGGTGCACCAATCTAGTGCTAGGTGTGGTGCTTGTACAAGCTAGTAAAAACAATAACCAACAAACCTGTAAGTTTTATCTTGACACTTTTTTTATAATCAATGTATTGGCATATCCGACTGGACATCTGCAATACTCTGGTACTCTCACAGTAATCATCCTGCACATAGCGGACAGCAACTTTTAATGCACCACAACAGTGAGTTGGAGAAAAGGTCAGAGGAGGAAAAGACCTTCTGTAATTTTCACTAATGTACATTTGTGACAATGGTGTTGGGCACACTGTAGTATGGTGACTGTGTATGTGTAACTTTGAGCTGCTGCCTTGTTCCAAAACAACTAACTAACAAACAAATTAACTAACTAACGCCAAACTGCAGACTCCGGCAATGTCTGTCCATTATATGAATTCTATTATATAAACATTAAACTTAAAAATGTTTTAAATAATTGCCTTGTGTACAGAGTGTTGAACGGTCTGGCTCCACCGCTTCTTAAAAAATGTATTGAAAAAAAGAACGGGGAAACAAGCACTCGCTCCACAGTGAGAGGGGACAGTGAAGTGCAGTTTCAAAAGTTCGAAACTTACAGACTCACTTTGTTTGCACATGAAGGACTGCATCTAAACATCATTTTGGCAATCAATTAATCTGCCGAAGATTCTTTTTTCGATGGAAAAGTGGCCTTTGAGTGCCGATTACCTTGGGAACTGAAAGAAGGACTCATCGAAGTAGAAGCTGTGGTGGAAGCTCCTGAAGCCTTGGTGCTGAGACTGCCCGAAAGGCTGGTTCTCCTCCATCTGACCGTATCGATCGAAGTTCGCCCTGCGCTCCTCATTCGACAAGATCTGGAGACGACAACAACTTTTATTTGACCTTCAGTTAACCAGTAACGTCCTCCCTTGAGTCTTTTTTCATTGGAGTAAAGACAATGGGGGAAACTGTGCCTCATAATGACACCAGAGGCAATTCTACACTTGCTACACACACAGATTAAGACAAATAAGTGTTAATATTATTGTATTTTTATAACGAGCAGCCCAACTTTTGGACTATAATGTAAACATAAAAAGGAAACAGACCACAGACAATGAAACATTTTGATGTCCTGCTACCAGTTCATAATAAGTTCTGACATTAATCCTCCTACCTCATAAGATTTAGAGATCTTTATAAACATGTCCTCAGCAGAAGGGTCCTTGTTCTTGTCTGGATGCCTAGAAAAATCACAACCAAGACAATCACTTTGAAAAAGCCCCCTATAATCAATTGCAACAAACTTGTTTTGAGACATATATTGTGCAGATTACACTGACAAGGCATAACACAAGTCTAACATGCTCTGGGGTGGTGATGAATGGCCTAGATGCACTCACCATTCCCTGGCCAGGGTCTTGTATGCCTTCTTGATTTCAGCCTGGCTCGCTCTCCTGCTAACTCCCAATATCTTATACGGATCGAACTCAGCCGATCGCACAAAACACGGCTCTAAAACGAGTAGAAATAAAAGCAGATACAGCGTTGATGTCCATTGAGGTCGGGTCCGTGTCGTCCCTGCAGCTGTCATAGCTTCTTCTTGGTGTGGTGGTGGTGCAGCAGCAGCAGCACCAACGACGTTAGCAACAGCGCTGAGAAACCGGGTGAAATGAAGCCAAATGCTGATATTATTGAGCTAATACATTATGTCATGAGCGCTAACATGTCCGCAGGAAAGGTTTGGGTTAAAGCAATAAGAAAATGCAAGTTGACATCCTTCTGTTTAGGGAAGCTAAAGGTGGATTTGCAACCTCAAGCTAGGGGAGAAGCGCATTGGCAAAGCGGCAGAAATGCGACTTCCGGTATAACGTTTTATTTTTTATTTTTTTCATAATTTGCCAAAACGTCGCGCAGTTCTTCACTATGAGATTATTCAACTAATATATTAATATCTCGACAAAAAAAAAAGTGTGATTTTTATTTGAGAAGTTGAATTTGTGCTTTTATTTTGAAGTAAATCAGTCGTCAACATCCGGGTGTCGTTCTAGAATCTCGTCATGCGCATGCCCGTTTTGCAGCTGTCGTCAAGTTATCTTTTCTGTGACCATTTCCAAACACTTTCTCACACTGCTAACGCTACGTTTGTGCAGAAATAGTTATGAAACATACATCTTTTTTTTTTTTTTACAAACAGTACGTTTTTTGTTTTGTTTTATTTTTGCATTTTTTTAGCTCTCGGGGTGGGGGGGCTTCACTTCCGTTTCCTTTTCGACATGGCAGCCCTCTTTGCCAACCGCTGATTGTTTACCCACACACAAAACAAGCAATTTGGGCAAAATATGGATTGGATTACGCAACAATTGGTTTTATTTTTTTTAATAACTGATTTTGCGGCTTCGCCTCTTGGTCGGGCACGTGCACGTCGCGTTTGTTTATATTTTTAGGCGATAATATCCAAAGTGCGTACAGTATTATTTCATCCCCGTAGCTAACATTGGCTCAACAAAGCTGCAGCTGTGATTTTCGGTGATCCGACTTCGTCATCTTAAGGTAAAGTGCACGATAAATGTCTGCTTTTTGTGCTTTTGTTGATTTAGCTTGAAAAAAAATAATAAATGCAGGGGCTGCTGCAGATTGCACTTATCTATAAAAGCTTCCTTTGTGTTCTTCGTATTGATGAACAGCTGCACCTGGGCGGTCATTGCAACGAGATGCTTCCTTTTGTTGAACATGCAAGGTCTTTGCTATGTAAATATAGAGATTTATTTTATCCTTTATTCTCAATAGGCATACATACACAAACATGTATGTGAGTCACTTGTGTCTCCTGACCAAAACAAGATGAACTATTGCTAAGTGGGCTGAAACGTGGGGTATGCAATTTAATCCAAGCAAAACCAAAGCAATGTTTCTCTCCAAAATGCAAACATCGACATCAAATTCATGGGCTGTCCAGTCGAAATGGTTAATGAACATCTCCATCTAGGATTTTGGATTACAAGCGATCTCAAATTTGACAAACAAGTGGACTACGCCTGCCGAAAGGCGCCATCTCAAATGTTCCTCCTTCGTAGACTCTCCCTCTCTGTTAATGACAAGAATCTATTAACAAGACTGTATAAATGTTATGTTCTACCTCATTTTGAATATGCATCACCTGTCTGGGCCGCTTTGAATGTCACACAAACTAACCGCTTGGAAAAACTCCAACGCCGAGCCATTAGGATCATACTACATCACTCCTACACGCAACCAGTTACAGATGAGGACTACGAATAACTAAAACTGGCTCCTCTAAAACACAGGAGAAACTTTGCAGTTATGTGCTATGGATACAAGCTGTTACGAGGATTACTTCCAAAGGCTCTCCAGTCCCCATGTCCAACCATTAAAAGAACTCCTATTGAAACACGGAATAAAGCACTTGTCCATCTGGGCATAGAGTTCCCCACGAGTCGAGCACTGGACCGATCTCCATTTCTATTCGCAACAAAGCTACTAAACAAAATTCCAGAACTGTGGGACTGTCCTACTTTGGACTGTTTTAAAAACAAATTATGGGACACTCATAAGAGGCTCATCTTTGATGTTATGTTTTAATATTCATGAACCCAGCCGTCAATGCCTTTGGGCACGACATTTCTACTTTAAAGTTGTAATAACAAAAATCTAATGCTGTTAATTTTCTGTAAATTATGTACAAAGCTCGCTTGCACAATTAATTGCTGTCAGACTGAAATCACATTTTGGATGGTTTTAGTTTTCACTTGCAGGACTGGTCTTTTCTGAAAGAAAGACCAGTCTGGCTGGCCAGGCTTGTTGTATTAAAATGCTAATCTCAAACGCAGCAAATATTTAGGCAGCGCAGCCCAACATTCTTTGCATTCAACATTTTCTGTTTCAGTGGGATTCTAGTAAAACCTGCCATCCTTTTAGGTAAGACTTCTGCAAACAGGATCTGAAATGCTCATGTATGTGTTCAGCAGTTCATGTTTCCGTTTTCTCTCAAAATGTCGCTTTACCTGTTCGTGTTTCAACAGTGCACTGTGGACAGAATCAGAAAAGGCGAATGCTCTGTAATTGTTGCTTTTCCCGTTTTCTCTCTGCAGACCTCCATCATCATGAACCTGGTCCGCCTTCTGTGCCGCCACAAGACGGCCCTGGTCATCGGCACCGTGTGTTGTTTCGCGCTCGTCCTAGTCTTCCTGGCCAAATGCACTTCAGAGACCCTAAAACAGACCCTCGCCGACCCCCCTGGACTCGCCCCCCACGCCGGCGCCTCTCACCATCACCAGCAGGAGACGCTCCAACCCCACCCTTTCTCCCCTTCCAAAAAGGACCTCGCGGCTTTCCTGGTCGTCCTCATCACCACCGGGCCCAAGTACACGGAAAGACGCAGCATTATCCGTAGCACGTGGCTCGTCAAGCGCGACTCGGATGTTTTAGCCATGTTCGTGGTGGGAACCAATGGTCTCCCCGTTGAAGATATGCAGAATATCAACACGGAACAAGCCCGCCATAAGGATTTGCTACTGCTGCCGGAGCTCAAGGATTCCTATGAAAACTTAACGTTGAAACTCATACACATGTACTCGTGGCTCGACCAAAACGTGGATTTCAAGTTTGTCCTGAAGGCGGACGATGACACATTTGCGCGTCTGGACTTGATAAAAGACGAGCTGAAATCCAAAGAGGCCAGCCGCTTGTACTGGGGCTTCTTCTCGGGCAGGGGCAGGGTGAAATCGGGCGGGAAGTGGCGCGAAAGTTCCTGGGAGCTTTGCGACTACTACCTGCCTTACGCCTTGGGAGGTGGCTACGTTCTGTCGGCCGACCTGGTCCGCTTCATCCGCTCGAACTCCGGGTATTTCAAAACGTGGCAGAGCGAGGACGTGTCGCTGGGGGCCTGGCTGGCGCCCGTGGACGTGAAGAGGACTCACGATCCGCGCTTCGACACCGAGTACAAGTCGCGCGGGTGCAACAACAAGTATTTAGTGACGCACAAGCAGAGCCTGGAGGACATGCTGGAGAAGCACCAGACGCTGCAACGCGACGGGCGGCTCTGCAAGGAGGAGGTGAAATTGAGATTGTCCTACGTTTACGACTGGAGCGTGCCGCCTTCACAGTGCTGCCAACGGAAGGATGGCATTCCGTAGAACTCTGGACCGGTTAAAACTGGGTTAGTGCTAGATCGTATGCTCCGGAGGGACGGTCTGCTGTGATTTTGTATAGATCTATGAGTTGGTTTGTCTAAAAATACAAATAATCCTAATCCTTAAAGTTAACCCCTTAACTCCCACCTGAACCGAGCACAGTTTCTCCAGTTTGGCTTTACCCCAATCCAAAAGCTTCTGGAAAAAAGATGTGAAAATAGCAACAAAACTGAGACGAAAACAATGATGGAAATGTGACAAAAAAGTGACGAAAAATTGATGAAAAAGTGGCAAAAATGTCACAAAAATGTCACAAAAAATTGATAAATAAATGACAAAAAAATTGATGAAAAAATGTCAAAAATGTGATAAAAAATGACAAAAATGGATTTAAAAAAGTGACAAAAAATGGATTCAAAATTGACGAAAAAATGACAAAAATGTGATAAAAATGTGACAAAAATGTGACGAAAAAATGGACGAAAAAATTACAAAAATGTGACAAAATGTGACAAAAAAATGAGTTGAATACCCAACAAAAAATGTTGGAAAAAAAATCTGATGACGTGAGGAAAAACATCCTCTCGGTTCAGGCGGGAGTTAAGAGGTTAACCATTTCCCTGGCCCTAACCTTAATTTGTGTCATGATATCTCACGTTTTCACAGCAGACTGTCCCTCCGGAGCAGACGATCTAGCACTAACCTTAAAACTGCCACGGCAAAAAAAGGAGCATTTACAGAAGTTAGAATGTGAGGGGTTTGGACGAAAGACGATTTAGCAAATATCTTTTCAAATTTAGGTCTTCAATTGTTCCTCCTGGACATGTGGAGCCAATGGATAACTTTGATTAGAAAAAGAAGAGTCTGGAAACCGGTTAGATCGCA
Organism: Gobius niger; assembly: GCF_951799975.1. Taxonomy (NCBI): domain Eukaryota; kingdom Metazoa; phylum Chordata; class Actinopteri; order Gobiiformes; family Gobiidae; genus Gobius; species Gobius niger. The sequence continues at coordinate 7,075,068 of NC_136875.1, forward strand.
AACCTACTCACATTTTCACTATTGTAGATCGTTTTTTGCGATGTGGCTGTAGTTTCACAATACTGCTAATTTCTGAAACCTGCCCGATCCTTATTTTCAACCTCATGCCTTCCATCTTTACGTCTTTTCCTGCTGTCCTTAATATTTTTGGCAAAGTCTGAAGCTTATAAGGTGCTTCTACTGTGTAACATTTGAAACCCCAATGGGAGATTCCTGCCATTTTTTTTTGTAAGTTTATGCCTTTTTAAAATATCTATTTATTGATAATTTATTTGAACACTACACTGGTACTGGGGTGGGATTTATTGTATTGCTTTTTATCTCTATGTTTACTTTGTGTTGACAATGATTCACGCAAACGGGACGGCTGGGTATATACGGGGTGGTTTTTATCTTTACTGATCACAGATTGATTGCTGAGACCTTTTTGTTCCGGATAAGGGGAGACACTGCAGGCAGGATTCAATTTCGGGGCCAGTTTTTCTCAACATTTCTTCGTAGATTAATATGGGAGATTGTAACTTTCTGTAATTGTGGCGACAACCTCACTCAAGATCCACTTCCAACTTAAAAGTATCTGCGATTTTATGAGAAAGGTTTATTGATTTATTGAGCTCTGCTTTTGTCAGCTTTTTTCAATTTTGATGCATTATGCAATTTTTCAAGCAAAGCAAAGTTGATGTTTGTGCCTCTTTAGTGGCCGCTTGGGTGTTTAGCATCATAGATATCATATAAAAAAGGATGTCTTAAAGCAGTACTAATTAACTCTTTCCCCTAGAGGCCATAAGCGCAACTGCAGGTGTCGTAGCAAGTTGCGATTTTTTAACATATTAATTGTCCGTGAGAGTAAATACTACGCTGACAGAAAAGGCGAAGGGAGAGAGAGATATTGTACATCCAATTACACAACGGAAATATTTTTTTCACTCAAACCTGGCTGTAAACACTGTTTAGGTGGTGCTAGCCCGCAGTTAGTTTTGCCCGTTAGCATGTTAGCTTCTTCTTCGTGATTCTATTTGGGTGTATTGTCAAGTTACAATTGTGGTTTTCTGGCCAGAGACACCAAGGGGGGATGAAAGACCCTCCAATCATCCCATTAACACTTGTACTACCCCCAGAGGGACTACGGAAAGGATTTATTAAGGTAAACAAGTTACTTAGTACTGCTTTAAGGCGGAGTCACTTCCGGCATAACCGGCGACCATCTTGTCACAGGGAAGCTTTCTGGCGAGCACAAGTAAGTTCAACTTCCTCTAAAATCCTGCACTGTCACTGAAAAACGTGTTACTTCGCGAATTGCCGTCATGCACAAGCTTAATATAGAAGGTGCAGTTACATGTGTGACCAGAGGTGGCAGTAGTGAGTATAAAAATGACAACTTGCATCTAGCCCCTTTAAGGTTCATATGCATGCGGTGTCATACCTACATCTCTGACGTTTAAAACAAACCAAACCGTTTGAAAATCAGTGGAAAATTGACCAAGTTATGGTTATTTTAAAAAGTACATGCACCATGCTCCCTGTGGCAAGATGGCCGCCGTGTGTGGACGTTGACCTCCATTGGCCAGCAGCACGTACAAGACATCTAGCCTTTATTATATGATATCTATGGTTAGCATGGTGCCTTTAATTTCCATCCCGATCCCGGTTTTCTGTGAACCAAATCCGTGGCTACACATACATTACATCCAGAAAACCTGAAAAAAAACTGAAATAAAATTGATCCTGGAGGCCACCAAGATGGAAAGCAAAAGCGCTATGCTAACCACCCATACAGCCGCTGTACTGGGTCACTGAAAGGTCAAACATCAACTTTTTTTTTTTTTTTTGCCTTAAAAGTTACATATTGCACCTTTTAAATATCTTTGTATCTAATATATCAACAGAATAAACCCATCATTTTGAGCCTTGCTACAAAACTTCACAATAACACTTTTCTTGATGCGTTAGGGTTGATAAGTTTCGTGTTGTAATACAGTAAGTAATCAATAAAGGATAGCCATAACCAAGAGCTTGGAAAAAACTTGCAATACATGTTTATAACCAAGAAGAGGAAAAAATAGGCAATTTTCCGGCACTCTCTGTTTACATTTATGTGTCAATAATCTAAAGTTGTCTCTGATTTTATTATTTTCACCTGCAGCGTCCCGTGGTTAAGTCCGGTCACAATATGTCCGTCATTTCAGGGCTACAATTCTCGCTATTGCATCTCTGTCGTTCAATCGTGTCGCCGTTACTTGAAGTGTAATCCCGCCGATTCCGATACTTTACAGCCGTTTTACAAAAAGGTCCTCTGCGTTAAGAGATTTACAGTATTGCACTCGGTCACTTTCTCATAGTAGATGCTTGTCCATGACCAAATTCAGTGAATGTTTGCGTTGGCGTACCTACTATATCGACCCCGGCCCTCTTCTTCTCATCCCCCGGCCGAAAGTTATTAGAACATCCTTTGTAAATTGCTTCGAGAATGTTTGATTTGTCCTTCAAAAGTATCAAGGAGAACCGTCAGTGTTATTCCGTGTTTCTTGAATGTTTTATTAAAATTACAAATGTCTGTATGTGTGTGTGGTTTGAGGGTTGAATTTGGAGAAATGGAGGCTCCGGCGGATCACAAATTCATCTTAATTAGCGAATTAAGGTAAAGACATGGTTCACACCCAGTTTAGACACAATATGCTTTAATTTATAGCCCAGTGGTTCTCGACCGATGTGATGTCTGCACCCGGCACCAGCCAAGGTTAAAGGAATAGGCCACCGTTTTTACATACTGAGATATGCTCTTAACTCACTTTAGACGTGTTAATATATCCCCGTCTGGTCTTTGTCCGTGCGCTCTGCCAGGCAAACGGAGCACATACGCAGCCTCTCCCACATGTCACATAGCTCCAAAAAAGCTCACGATAGAAGCTGCCAAGCTCTTCCACGTGTTCCCTATTTAAATAAAGTTACGTGAAGTGTTTTAATGCGAAGTATATTTACACAGAAATGTAGCATGTCGATTTTATAAGCAGATAAAAAGGGGCACTATATTGTGAGGCGTAATGATACGAGGAGTAAAACGTCCACGCAGTAACTCCTAAAGACTTCCCCGCTCACTTCCGTCAATAGCCTTTGGAGTTACTGCGCGGACGTTTTGCTCCTCGTATCATTTGGCATTATTAAGTGATTTGCCTCAGGTGCACTGTGGAGCTTGACTGTTTTTAATGCAGGATAGCTGATATTGTAGAAATGTGCTATCCTTGCATTAGCCTAGCACCAACCGCCAACCACTCACTCACGCATTACATTCGCTAGGCTTCCTGGTGTTCCCAAACGGTCTCCCATCCAAGACCTGCCAGGCCCTTCCCTGCTTAGCTTCCGAGGTCTGACAGGATTGGGCATAGCAAAGGTGGTTAGCATCTTATTAGCTAACTGTTGTAGCATTAGCCATTTTTATTCAGCTGCAACGCTCTGGGGTCGTAAATTGTAAATTTTGCCTAGAACACAGCAGGTTCCATAGAATTCTTACGCACTAATTTCTCATTGGTTTATCATGGTTGGCACGGCAACAAATGCTGTCCTCTACGCATGTCACTTCCTGCCAGTGTCCAATAAGAAAGTGACATAATAAACATCACAAAAAATGTCAAACCAGGAACAAGTAGGTACAAATGTGTAAATAATCTTAAAGGAATAGGCCACCGTTTTTACATACTAAGATATGTTCTTACCTCACTTTAGACGTGTTAATATATCCCCGTCTGGTCTTTGTCCGCGCGCTCTGTCAGGCAAACGGAGCACATACGCAGCCTCTCCCACATGTCACATAGCTCCAAAAAAGCTCACGATAGAAGCTACCAAGCTCTTCCACGTGTTCCCTATTTAAATAAAGTTACGTGAAGTGTTTTCATGCGAAGTATATTTACCCAGAAATGTAGCATGTCAATTTTATAAGCAAATAAAAAGGGGGACTATATTGTGAGGCGTAATGATACGAGGAGTAAAACGTCCGCGTTTTACTCCTCGTAAATCGACATGCTACATTTCTGGGTAAATATACTTCGCATGAAAACACTTCACGTAACTTTATTTAAATAGGGAACGTCCGCGTTTTACTCCTCGTAAATCGACATGCTACATTTCTGGGTAAATATACTTCGCATGAAAACACTTCACGTAACTTTATTTAAATAGGGAACACGTGGAAGAGCTTGGTAGCTTCTATCGTGAGCTTTTTCGGAGCTATGTGACATGTGGGAGAGGCTGCGTATGTGCTCCGTTTGCCTGGCAGAGCGCACGGACAAAGACCAGACGGGGATATATTAACACGTCTAAAGTGAGGTAAGAACATATCTTAGTATGTAAAAACGGTGGCCTATTCCTTTAAGCGTAATTGTGTTTACTCATAATTCCGAATAATTAATTACATAAGGTTTAATGTGAGTAAAAATATTGATTGAAATTAATTACACTTTACTTACACTTTTTCAGTTTCCTGCAAGACGTTACTTAGGGACAAAAGCCAAAAACAATTTAGTATCAAACTTGTTTATTCACACAGTTAAGCCACAAAAAGATCATTGTCCAAAATAAATCAAACTGCTATTGTCATTGAAGGAAAATAAGAAGCATCTAAAATAAACCTCTAAAAATAAATACAACCCCCAGATAAATGATGCTTAAATGTGATTAATTGTGATTAGTTCATTACAAAGGCCATAATTAACTCAATTAAAAATGTTAACATCTTAAAACCCCCCACTTGAACCGAGCGCATTATCTCCAGTTTGGCTTTACCCAAATCTAAAAGCTTCATGAAAAAAAAAAAAGCATTGAAATAGCAACGAAAACGAGAAGAAAACAAGGATGAAAACGCAACAGAAAAGTATCTAAAAGTGACCAAAAGAGTCACACAACAACAACAAAAAAGTGGCAAAAAATTGGATGAAAACACAAAGTGGCAAAAGCGAGATGAAAAAGAAAGTGAAAAAAAGTGATGACAACACGGCAACAGCGCAAGGAAAAATGTTTGTTTAGATCAGTTTAGTAGGTCTTAGTGTTCAAATGGTGTTACTCTGGTCTATTGCTGGGTTGCAGGTGACGTCACAGCGTTCTAAAAGCCTATACTATTATATAGAGGAAAAATTATTTTGTTTTTGAGGTAATTTTTGGTCTTGTACGGAGAGATCATGGACCCAGTGACTGATATTAATCATCATTTTTGAAATGTATATATTTTCTTTTTAGCTACGACCTGTGAAAGTGTAATGCTGTTAACAAGGCCGTGGGAACCCAGGGTGCTGAGGGCGCTGCAGCACCCCCGGGTGGATAGTTTTTGAACTGTAGGCAATATTAACCCCTTAACTCCCCCACCTGAACCGAGCACATTTTCTCCAGCTTTACCCCAGTCCAAAAGCTTCTGGAAAAAAGGTGTGAAAATAGCAACAAAACTGAGACAAAAACAAGGATGAAAATGTGAAAAAAGTGAGAAAACATTGACGAAAAAGTGACAAAAAAATTTACCAAAAAAATTGACAAAAAAGTGAGAAAATTTTGACGAAAAAATGGACGAAAAAGTGATAAGAATTTGACAAAAAAAATGCAAATAATTTGACGAAAAAGTGACAAAAAAAGTCACAAAAATTGGACAAAAATGAGATGACTGCCCAACAAAAAAAGTGATGAAAAAACATCTGATGTGAGGAAAAAAATCTGATGTGAGGCCTACAGGATTTGGGTAAAGCTGAACTGGAGAAAATGCTCTCGGTTCAGGCGGGAGTTAAGAGGTTAATAAATTGGATTTATGCACAGAAAAAGTATTTTGGAGGTTTCATTTTGTCCCTCAGCGCCCCCTAACTAAAATATCTTCCCACGGCTCTGGCTGTTAATAGGAAAAACTGGCTCCTGCCCCCCGTTGGGTCCGATGACATCATCACATTCTAGAACCTGCAATCCAGAAACTTTTAGACGTGGGTAAAGCCAAACTGGAGAAAATACACTCTCTTAAAGGGGGCCTATTATGCAAAATCGACTTTTTCAAGCTTTACATCATGTTATTAAGTCATTCCCTCATTAAAACCATGCCTGAAGTGTTGCCTTGGCACATTCACGTATTTTCGAGTAATCTGTAGAAACTCTGATGGCGGCCATTTTAGGGATAAAACGCCTGATTCCTTCAGGAAACGCCCTCGACCTCCAGGATACGCCTCCGACCTTTCGTCACCAGCCGAGTAACCAACCACTGCCCCTCAGCAGAACCCCCTCCCCGCAGTGTCTAGCCCTAAGATGTAAACAGAGTCATCATGGAGGATTAGCTTCATGTGTTGTGAACCGGAGCCACAGCAGACTTTTACAAAGACACACATCAGTGTTTCTGTTACCGAAACACCCAGGATTAAAACCGGTGACAAGAACACTTATTTCAGTGTCTGGTTCTGCGCTGGGCCTTGATGATGCATAGAGCCTCCGGAGAAAGCTAATGCTAAGCTAAACCTCGAGTCATCACGTGAAAACGAGAAATATGCACAAATAAAGTCAATAAAACCACCACACACATAAAGAACCGTTTAACAATGATCACACACGGAGCCAGGCTTGTTGATTTGGAAGTTTATTGCTCACATTTCATCTACAATGGGTCATAGCCGAGTGGTTTTCTCCCGGAGCTAACAAGCTAGCCGCGACAAGCTAACGGGAAAATTCACTGAATACAAGCATATTATGCATTGAAAACGTCACTAAAACAGGCAACTGCTTGAAGCAGCCTTTATGATGATCACACACGGAGCCTGGCTTGTTGATTGTGTAGTTTATTGCTCTCATTTCATCTACAGTGAGTCGTAGCCGAGTGGTTTCTCCCGGAGCTAAGGCACTATTAGCCGCGACAAGCTAACAACCTTCACCTTCACAACATTCATTGAAAACAGGCAGCATATTATGCACAAATAACGTCAATAAAGCCGGCAACTACTCGAAGCAGCCTTTACGATGATCACACAATGAGCCTGGCTTTACACATTTGTGGTTTATTACAGACTTTTCATCAACAATGAGCTGTAGTCGATTATAACAAGCTAACGGGTAACCTCGAAAAACCATTGTCCACTTGCACAGATAATGTCCGTCTTTGAATCGTATGGGCTCCTGCAGATCCTGGTGTCGTCCATGGGGGTATAGTTAGAGATCCATAGGGCATGGCAGATGCAAAGAGATAGCCTCCAAACAGCAGTTATTTTTCAGGCAAGAGCCCCTTCCAAGCGTCCGGTGTGGAAGGTTTGTTTCCAAATAATATCCTGTGTGGCCATTGTTCACAAAGTGATAAACAGTAGGTCCTTTCCAACAATAAAAATTAAAATGCACCGATCGTAGTTTCAATACTTGAGACAACGAGCGGAGTGTTGTTGTGATGCCACAGACAGCGTGTGGAGGGGGCGTGTCGGAAAGGGTCAGAGGTTCTTAAAGAGACAGAGGCCTATTTCAAGTCATTTGCTAACGCCATTTTGAAAGAGCAATTTTATACAAGGCAGTTATTCTAATTTACTGCATTGACAGACCAACAGAAGGTTTCGTCATCATTGTAGTGTCCTATAGACTGGTGCTATGTGGCTGAAAAAAGCATAATACCCCCTCTTTAAGGCGGGGGTAAGAGGTTACTTAAGCTTCACCACTAAGTTTAATATGATTTTGCAAAGGGCTTTAAGGTGCTTTTTTTGTCTTCATGCAACTACAACAACATGTGTCCATCGACAGCAGTGGTAGATCTCCAGATGTGGACCCATTGTGCATGTTTTGGGTTGACTTCTTGCTGTACGGCAAAAAACCCGTTTGACTGTTAAAAAAAACATAGAAAACACTGTATTTTCCCACAGATTATCGTTGTTCTAAGTAGTGAATTAACCTAATACTCTTCTCAGTATTCTGTTACTTTGTCCCATTAGAGTATCGTATTCTGAATATTTAGAACGCTTTCACATTGATTTGGATTATGTTAAAGGAACAGGCCACCCTTTTTCCAAACTGAGATATGTTCTTACCTGAGTTGATATATACCTGTCTGATCTTTGTACGTGCTTGTGGAAGAGCGTGGTGGCTTCCAACTTCACCCCTGTTTGGAGCTATAGGAATACATTGGGAGAGGCCAAATGCTAGCAACATCTTTGGTTGTTTTGCGTGACTCAGTGCACGCACAAAGACCAGACAGGTACGTATCAACTCGTCTAAGCTCGGGTAAGAACATATCTCAGTATGGAAAAACGGTGGCCTGTTCCTTTAAGATATGCATCAATGCTAAAGCTAACCCTAAGCGTTTAGGCATATTCAAGGTGATGGCTTAAACTTGCCATAAAAAGTGCTGATCTTTTCGGGCCAATTCTGACAAACTGTCAAATATTAGGACGACATGAAAAAACAACGACAAAAAAAAGACATTCACATCAGCCTGTATATTGGGAGATATTCACTACTGTGCCAGTCGCTGCTGTTTCCACAACAGAGAGGGTTCTCACAGGCAGAATCCAGGGATGTGTTTCAGCGCTCCTTTCACTCGGACGAACTCCGGCACACTCTGTCGTCTCTGCCGCTCTTCCTCTGAATCTAACTGTGGGAATAAAGCATACACTTTTAGAACGCAACTGACATCAAACTGACCAAGTGACGTGTTATGCACAAGATTACAAATGCGATTTAAAGAAAAACACTATACTAAATACACATATACAGTATACATAAATAAATAAGTCTCTATTTTGCAAAACACAATTATGGTATTCAATTAGGCTCAATGTTCGCCAGTGTTTATAGGGTTTTAGCCTATGGTTTAGTGCATGTGGAATTGCTTTAAAATAATTGACAAGCATTTATTATTAATAAAAAGAGACGGAAAGAGAAAGTAATTAGTCTAGTTGGTATTTTTTTCTCTATATTAACAGAATTTGGCCAGTCCCCCGTCAATAGAAGTGAGGAAACATAGGACCTGGGGGCAATTTTTTTTTCCGTAGGTAAGTTCTGCCATCAACCAATCACAAGTCATGAATATGAACCGTCGCGCATATGTCAACCAATCAGCTTAACCCTGCCCCTATGGCCACTCCCCTTAAAGATAGTGGGCTGGTGCCTAATCATAATACATCTCTGATTGGATGAGAAATGTACTCAACCTTTGCAACCTGGGGATGGACCCGTTAGTTAGCTAGGCAGTTAGCGAGTTATTGTTAGCTAGTTATTGTTAGCTAGGTAGTTCGTTGGATAGTTAGGTATCTAATTAATCTGATAGTTAGTTGGCTAATTAGTTGGCTAGGTAGTTAGTTAGTTAGTCAGTTGGCTAATTAGTTGGCTAGTTAGCTAGTCATAGTAAGTTTAGGGATAATTAGGGTTTGCACTGAGTTACGTTTAGCCTTAAGCTACACAAATAACTTATTGAAGTAACTGTACTTCTTGGAGTACTTTAATGACATAGTACCTTTTACTATTATTTGAGTTATATGATTTTGAAGTAACAATATTTGTACATGAATAAAACATTTGGTATATATGATTCTACAGAGCCTTCACAGGGCGTTAAAAGTCATTAAATCAAGGCCTTAAAGCAGTACTAAGTAACTCTTGCCCCTAGAGGCCATAAGCGCAATTGCAGGTGTCATAGCAAGTTTCGATTTTTGTACATATTAATTGTCCGTGAGAGTAAACACTACTCTCACGCTGACAGAAAAGGCGAAGGGAGAGAGGGATGTTGTACATTTAACTACACAATGGATTTTTTTTTTCACTCAAACTTGGCTGTAAATACCTATGGTAAATACTGTTTTAAGTAGTGCTAGCCCCGCAGTTAGCTTTGCCCATTAGCCTGTTAGCTTCTTCGTGATTCTATTAGTGTGTATTAGGGGTGTAACGGTTCACAGTTCGGTTTGGTTCATCCTTTGGCAATGTTTATGGTCTCAGAATAAAATAGGCAATGATTTCTATTTTTTCAAAGCTGCTTCATAAAAAAGCTCACAAAACAAAACAGAAAACAAAACTGTAGTGCACCGACCCAGTGGCAGCCAAGTTGCAATTGTGGTTTTCTGCCTAGAGACACCAGGGGGAGATAAAAGGCCCCCCAAATCATCCCATTAACACTTGCATTACCCCCAGAGGATCTGCGGAAAGGATTTATTAAGGTAAACAAGTTACTAAGTACTGCTTTCAATGTCATTTAAAAACATTGAATTGAATTCCAACAGGAATTAGACAGAGATTTCTTTTAAAATTATGGCATTACTCCATAAATGTATATATAATAAATGTACATATAATTAAAAAGACATTTCCTAAAACATGTTCAGTTACACTAATTCTACACTAAATTTTCCATTGGCGTTTATAGTTTTGCTCAGACGTTTAATTCAAAATGCCCAGATATCCCTCATTACTCTATTTGGTGGAATATTTCGGAATGTAAAGAAAAGTGAACTGCGTGGTTAGTTGTGTTCGTGCGAGTCTTACGGCTCTGCCTCGGAGCTTCCTGATCTGCAGATGTCTGTCCAGGTCCGACAGGGGGCGCTCTCTCCTCTCCCGCTCCGCCCTGTGTCTCCGCTCCAGAACGCACTGCAGCTCCGGCCTCTTCCTCGGCAGCAGACCTCTGAAACGCACATGCAGGGGCAGTTAGTCCTGACGCTATGGTACAGGCAGAGATATTGAAGAACCTTTGCAATCAGTCAGGAACCAAAGAACCATCAACTTTATCTTAAAAGACTGGGATCTGCTCTGGAAGTGTGTTGAGGCGTGTGTTCTTTGAGGGCAACAAAAAAGTGGACACACCCTAAAAAATAAAATAAAATGTGCTCCCTTAGTTTTTTGAGTGGACATATCCTGCAAATGGGGCTTAAAAATAGACTCATTATTTTGGTGCCTCAGTCATGTGATTAAAATGATATCAACTAGAGCTGGAGAAGACTTTACCTGGAGCTCCTCCTGCTGGCAGCTGTGGGAATACCTTATTAAAAAGCAAATGCTCAGTTTCGATTTATGGCGTGGTTTACAGTTTCAGTTCGGCCTTAACCAATATAATGTTGGTTTATAGGGTTTAAAAATGTTTCAGGTTTTAACAATGAAGCAACTGAATACAGGAAGTAGAGAACGATGCGCGAAAACCATAGAAGAAGAAACTGCGTGAATGAAGTGAAATACTACTCCGGGTTTTAGATGAGAAGACTACAACACCATTTAAAGGTTTGAAAAAAAGCTGAGATTGTCTCCTTTAAAAGTTTATTTCATGCGCTACAGCTTTAAAAAAAAATTATGCCAATTATACTAGCCTTGTTTCTTTGCTAAACAGCTGCACAGCAAAGGGGAGCAAGAGGAGGGGGAGGGGCTTATTTTAGCTCACCCAGAGGACCAGGAAGTAAAACGGGATATTTTGTTTCAACTGTTTAACCTCTTAACCCTCACCTCATTAGATTATTTTGAAAGTGTCAGTTCAGCATCAATTCTTTTATAATTCAATTTTTAACATATACTGTTGTTGATGTAACAACCTTTGCAATAAAAGTTGGAAAACTGTGAAAGTTGACGCTACAACACTCTGTGATTGATAAATACCAAGACACCACAACAGTGTTTCCTTAACTTTGTGAAAGGAGTGAAACAGCGCCCCCAATTTGACGCTGGTGGTCATAAAGTGTACTGCATCCATATTTACCATTGAGAATGAATTGAAGAGCGTTAGTATTTACCACACGCAGCGCAAAAGTAGGTCACTCTCTGGCGGGCCAACAAAATTGTTTCGGCGGGCCAAATTTGTCCCGCGGGCCCCACTTTGGGCACCCTTGTGTTAGCCCAAAGAAAATGTGTAAAACTCAATCAGATGGAAGTCATTTCCATAGAGGCATCTTTGTAACGGACATCGCCTAATATTGCAGTAATGTCGACGCTAGTTTGTGTTGTAAACAGGTGCACGACCTGCTCCCATTGGTTAAAGCATGTGGCAGCGCGGGCTCATCTGCCCCCTCTCAGACGTCGCTGACCGGTGCCCAGGCTGACAGACGTGGCCTCCTGCTGACATCCCCTGTTGTGATCTTTGCTCAGGTGACGGCACTTTAATTCGATCAGAGTTAAACGGTGCCTAAAGCTCGGGCTGATCCCTCGCAGCTGCCGCAGGAGTCACTTAAGAGGATTCCACCACGATGCACAGGCTGGACAATGGGACAATGCTCAGTCCCCGGTTCTCTGTATTTGACCAATCAGTGACTAGATTAGCGCCTTTGCTTTCCAGGTTTTTTATGTTTCACTAATATCTGCTTCTGTTAAGGACCACCCACATTTCATTCAACTTCCAGAACAAAAATCAAATATATCGTTGAAGCTCTGACCGTCTGTAGCAGAGGAGGAGCTCCTGGTGCAGACTGCGGTGGATCCGCGGGGTCAGGGCCGGACAGAGGAGCTGTCTTCTGGGCTGGATGAGCTGGAGGTCCCCCTGCCTGTCCCTGCTGCCTGGTTCTCTGTCAGTCTTCTGCTGCTGCCGTGGAAAGTGAGGCGGCACCCAGCACGCTCTGTCTGGAAACATGCACATGTATGTGGAAATGATCATTCTCAAGGCAACAACATTCAAAAATGGAAAGAGTTTGGTTTAAATGTAAGGGTTTATTTTGCTATCATGTTAGATACGACCGTTTTTTTTAGATAGATACAGACAGTATCACGTCATAGAAGGGGGCGTGGCTTCGCCGAAGGGGAAAACAGAATCTTTTGGGAAACACAATTTTTCACTCTTTTTAGCCATTTTCTGGCGAAATATAAACATATCTGTCACATACAAATAAAGTCAAGTCTAAATCAGGTACATATGGATGTTTATTGACAGCAGATTGTTCATTAGAAGTGAAAAAATGGCAGTCGTAACTAGCGTTAGCATTAGCACAATGCTAACATGAGGCCATACCGCCCAGTCAGACCTTGGAAGCTAAGCAGGGAAGGGCCTGGCAGGACTTAATAATAATAATAATAATGCATCGGTTTTATATAGCGCTTTTCTGGACACTCAAAGACGCTTTACATTGCACTATTCGTTCACTCCATACTCGGTGGGGGTAAGCTACTATTGTAGCCACAGCTGCCCTGGGGTAGACTGACGGAAGTGAGGCAACCAGTCTGCGCCATCGGCCCCTCCGACCACCACCACTCACTCACGCACTACATTCGCCCAGGCTTCCTGGTGTAACCAAACGGTCTCCCATCCAAGTACCGACCAGGCCCTTCCCTGCTTAGCTTCCAAGGTCTGACGGGATTGGGCATAGCATAGGCGGTATGGATGGGAGACTGTTTGGGAACACCAGGAAGCCTAGTGAATGTAGTGAGTGAATGAGTGGTTGGTGAGGGGCTTATGGCGCAGACTAGTTGCCTCGCTTCCGTCAGTCTACCCCAGGGCAGCTGTGGCTACAATAGTAGCTTACCACCACCGAGTATGGAGTGAACGAATAGTGCAATGTAAAGCGTCTTTGAGTGTCCAGAAAAGCGCTATATAAAACCGATGCATTATTATTATTTCATTAACATGAAGCACCATGTTAGCATTCTCCGTTATTTATGTATTTATGGGATGTTGAACCACTTTGCTCCTCTCCATGTCTTGGTATCTTTATTTAGTAGAAAACTATATTCATAATTCAGTATTTGTTAAAGTAGTTTTTGAATAATTAGAGAAAGTTTACATTTTTCTCTAAATTGTTTCCCATATACATTCCAGAGATGCTGCCTGTATCTATCGACTAAAAAAAATCAAATGAAGTTTATGTCTTGCTTTTGGGGTCCTAAGTTCAATAAATCAGGCAGGAAGATGCCTTTAGCAAACTCCACTATCCCTAATGTTAAGACCCTTCTCGTAAAAGAGCGATGGCTAAGACTCACCTCTCCAATTCCGCAGGCCAACAGTTTGTGGAACCTAAAGACAGACATAATGCACATTTGTAAGACGTCCAGGAACACTAGCATACGAGAGAAACTGAAATATAAACTGCTAAACTAATACAAGAATTCAACCCAAACCCAAAACTTTGGATTTTGACGGTTCGTTTCAGCAAATGAAATCTGCACCAAATCAATTTTAAATCATTTTTTGAATGTTTAATGAAACCGCTTTGGGCCTGTTGTTCACCAGTCCAAAAGTGTTCCTGTAACTCCCGATTTTCAAACGCCGACCCATGAGGAGAACGTTTGTGCAGAAGAGACATTCAGTCACTCTCAGTCCATAACAAGAAGAACATCTGCCGGGTCCAAAGCACAATCAAACATTGACCTCATGATGTGTTTGGAGGGATCTGTGTTAGTCTTACCTGAGCGCAGTGGTACAGACGCATGCTGGCTGCTGGATACGAGGCCCGTCCCCGAGAGAAACTGCTCCGAAACAGCCACTTTGGAGTCTGGGGCAGGAGAGCGGGGTGAGTGAGGTGAGTGAGGTGAGCAGGTGCTTGATCAGATCTCATTAACTGTCCACAAATCTGCGTTTGTCAGTGACGCGGCTCAAGCTGTCATCGGCATCACTCGGCGTATGTCAGTGACAGCAGGCCCCGGGGGAATATTTGACTTGTTTTCCATAGTGTGCTGCACCGTTTACAGTATGTGATCACCACTGGTACATATCAAATGGAACATTTTAGAAAAATGAGTTGGCCTGCTCAATATTTCAGTTAAGAAAATGCAAAAAATTATACTAAGGATTAACAAAAGAAAGCGTTTCATACAAAATCATTTTTCATATGAAAAATATAGTGTGTGTTAGGGCTGTGAAATTCGATTACAATTTCGATTATTCCACTAAACGATTACAAAATTAGCATAATAAAAAAAAAAATATCACTTTTTTTTTTGTGTGTGTTTTTTTTTGCAAAGCAGACTTGCATAGATACAGACGGCATCTCTGGAATCGCCCATATATGGTATTTTTTGAAAACAGTTAAGGGGGAAAACAATTTTGAAAAAATGTAATCTTTCTCTAATTATTCAAAAACTATTATTATAATTATTCACAAAAAAAAGGCATGGGGAGGAGCAAAGTGGTTCAACTGCCCATAAATACATAAATAACAGAGAGTGCTAACTTGATGCTAAATGTTAGCATCAGGCTCATGCTAACGGTTAGCTAGCTCTAGCTACAACTGCCGTTTTTTCACTTCTACTGAACAATCTGCTGCGAAAAAATATCCATATGGGCCCGATTTACACCTGACTTTATTTGTGTGATAAATACGTTGATATTCCACCAGAAATGGCTAAAATGGCTAAAAAGAGTGAAAAATTGTGTTTCCCAAAAGATTCTATTTTCCCCCTCGGCGAGGCCACGCCCCCTTCTATGACGAGATGCCGTCTGTATCTATATTTCACGGCGCTGGGATTATTTCCCCTTCGCATTTCACGTGCCATGGCTCATGCTTTTGCCTGACTTAAAAACTAACAGTGCTGCTCAGTTTGCTTGCGCAGGTGTGAGGGCTGGCCAGCAGGGGGCAGGTGTGAAACAGAGACCTCTCCTTAATCAAGGCAAACTTGAATCATTTGTACTTTTATGACGGTTCAGAAAACAGAAAATATTCAACATAGTTTTTTTTTTCATTAATAAATATATAAATAAAATAAAGACCTTTTTTGAAATGTTTGAATAATCGTGATTTCAATTATGACAAAAATAATCGTGTGTGTGTGTGTGTGTGTGTGTGTGTGTGTGTGTGTGCGTGTGTGAGAGTGCGAATTTAGAGATGTCGGTTATAGTACCTTGATACATTGTACCCACCATTAATTTAGTACAATGTAATGTACAATGTGTAATAACTTGTACCTATGTTGTGTGTACACAGTGGAATAATCAGTACTTTGGAGGTACATAATGTAATAAGACACAGGACCCTTAAGGTTGGGGTCCTATGTTTTGTTACATTATGTGCACTGTAAAAAAAAATCTACATTTTACGGTAAAAAACTGGCAGCTGTGGTTGCCATTTTGTTTACTGTAAAAAATACAGGATCCTTGTTATTCAATTTACAGCTAAGCACTGTCTCATCTGTTTTTATTACAGTTTACTGCTGTCAATTTAACACCTATTTCTTGTGCAATTTACAGTAAAAAGTTTAAAAATACATAAAAATCCGTATTTTAGAGAAAATAAATCAGTAAATTCTACACTAAAAAACTGGCGACCACAGCTGCCAGTTTTTTACCGTAAAAAATAAAGGACAATTGTAATTAAAATTACAGTTGAAAATAATTCCAGCTGTTTTTCAGTGTTTATTACTGTCAATTTAACACCCATTTCTTCAATTTATGGTAAAAACTTTAAAAATACATCATGTATGTAGCACATAGGTACATGTTACTACACACTGTTTCAGAGCACAGTGCAGTGTACTACATTTGGCAGGTACAATGTATCAAGGGTAGTGTAAAATATCCAATGTTCAGATTATTTGCCAAAAATTTAATTTTACTCATAATACGCATTATTATTGTTATTTTAATTAAACAATAAGTTAAATCAAACGTGTAATGCATTCTTTCCTAATATTCATGTCAGTAATCTCTAAATCATTATTTTTGCCCCTGTCTCGCCCTTGATTACACGCTCTTATACGTACATGTAAGTAATATCCATAGATGTCCAGCAGGTGTCAGTGTCCCCCCCGGAATCCGACACGAAACGTAGAAGAAGCGTCTCAACAAGCGAAACCGGAAATGTCAAACTGAGCGTCTGCTAATAACATCTTTACATACACAATGGACCTCTGATCGAGGGGATTCACATCGAAACGGGACCGTGAGAGACTAATCTGCAAACATGACCAACGGTGAGGCTGTAACGTGCGCACGTGCAGTGTCAGACGTAAAACAACACGTTAAGCTGCGCTGATGCTAACGCGGAGCTAACGCTGTAGACGTGGCCCTAAAGCTTTCTCTCCTGGCAACAAAATGACTTAATGTTCGTTTATCACTGACAAGTTTGCGTAGTTTAATTGCTTGAGGATGGATATATTGTATTGCACAGACATGATGATATTCTTACGGGTGTAATGCTGGTACAAGTGCTGGAAAAGTGCTTGGAAGTAGTTGCCATTGAAAAGTCTAGATGTAGATGTGGATATATTGAGCTATAGGGCAGAGGCAAATAGTTAAGTTCAAGGTGTAGATGAAATGATGTTGCCTCTTTAAGTTTGTCATCAATTGTTAATAATCTTTGTTAAAAAGTTAAGATCTTTGAAATTCACTGCTGTTTTTCGGACACTAGAATGAAGGTTATTTCCTGTATTGGCTCAGAGGCCAGTGAGTCCATATGAACACGTATGTTTACTGTACAAAATAATGTACTAACTTTTAAAGGGACTATAGGGAGTTTAAAAATGTTAAAATTAAGACATGTTCCAGCCATGTCCTAATGTGTAGAATGAGCTCAGACCTGTTCACCACAACTGCCTCTAAAATCCTGTCACTCAAAAAGGTGTCACTTCGGCCCGAATTGCCTTCATGCACGAGCTTGATACAGAAGGTGCAGTTACACATATGGCCTGAGGTGGCAGTAGTGAGTATAAAATGGCCAACTTGCATCTTGCCCCTTTAAAGGTGCATTTTAAATATTCAAATTACGTATCGATGAAACTTTTAATCTATTTACTAAGCGCATTTTCTCCAGTTCGGCTTTACCAAGAAAAGCTTCTTAACTGAAGGGCCAGTGTAATGCTTAATTTGAAAGCTAAGGCCTACAAAACAGATTGCGACTTTTTGGTTGCGTTGTCGCTGCGCTTTCGTCAAATTTTTGTCGTGTTTTTGTCTCTCTTTTTTTTTTGCATTGTTCTCATTGATTTTTGTTGTGTTGTTAATTGTCATTTTTTTTATTTTTAGTTCTGTTTTTGTTGCTTTTCTGTTATGTTGTTGTTGCTTTTCTGGAATGGTTTTGTCATGTTTTTTCCCCGCTCTTTTGTGGCTCTTTTTTCATCACTTTTTCATGGTGTGTTTGTCACAGGTTTATTGAGTGTTTGTCGCTTTTTTTGTTGTTGTATTTTCAGCCTAGTTTAATCGTTGCTATTTCCGCCGTGTTCGCAAAGCTTTTAGATTTTGGGTAAAGCCAAATGTGCTCAGTTCAGGTGGGGGTTAAGGGATTAAAACAACAAAGTTCTACTACTCTGCCTGCGTGACGGAAAAAGAAAGTGTTCTATGACTGGGTTGTCCAAGTAACTATAAATCATACTCCAGGGGAAAAGTATTGCCAAGGGTTCCATCAATGGTGTGGACATTTCATCTCACACCTAAAAACGCTTTATCAGCAACTAACCCTAAATCTTTTAGGGGAGCGCTGAATATCTGTTTGGAGAGATTTACCTTGTTATTGGTTCCATCTTTAAAAAAATGTCTCAATTTGTTCAATAGCGTCTACAGAATATTGTACAGTCTGTAGTATCAGTGGTAAGAAACTTGTTTACATTGACTTGTTGTACATATTATAGTTTTGTTCTTTTAGTAAGACAGAAGGTTTACTTCCTGTGATCTTCCTCAGGGCTTCTGAGGAAGAACCTAAGAGGACAGTAAAATAAAAAGACCATTTCTGCCTAAATTGGTCACTACATGTGGTCTGATAGTCATCAAAATCACGGGAATGATTAAACAGTGTCTGCTTAAACTAACACCACCCAAACATTGTATCATGTTTTTATTGGCAATAACATGTAAACATTCACAAGATGATGTAGAATAAGTAAGTACACTGTTGGATTCAGTGCTGGCTGACCCTCCTTTGGCAGCGATAACTTCATCCAGACGTTCCTGTAGTTGCAGATTAGAAGCTCACGACGATCAGGATGAATCTTGGCTCATTCCTCTTTACAAAACTGTTGCAGTTCAGCAGATTACTGGGATGTTTGGTGTGAATGGTTTTCTTGAGGTCATGCCACAGCATCTCAATGGGTTTTAGGTCAGGACTTTGACCGGGCCATTCCAGAACACGGTTTTTAATCTTCTGAAGCCATTCTGAAGTGGATTCACTTTTGTGCTTTGGGTCATTGTCTTGTTGCAGCTCCATCCTCTGTTGAGCTTCAGCTGTTGGACTGGTGGCCTCAAGCTTTTCTGCAAAAATATCTTTAGAAACGTGTGAATTAATTTTTTCTATTGATGATAGCATGTTGTCCAGGCCCTGAGGCATCACCGTGATTCTCCTGCTCCAGACTTCACAGTGAGGGTAGGGTTTTGATGTTGATGTGCTGTTCCATTTTTCCTCCACACATGACGTTGTGTGTTCCTCCCAAACTATTCATCAAACCACCGAATATTTAGTGCTCTTTCTTAAACTTCAAACGTGCAGAAATGTTGTTTTTTTAGACAGCAGTGGCTTCCTCCGTGGCATTCTCCCATAAACCCCTGTCAACAGAGATATTGGCCTGTGATTTCTGTAAGTCTTAAGCTGACTCTCTAGGGTTCTTTTCTACAGTGTTAATTTCGTCGACTAAAATATTTAGTCTTAATTTTAGTCAAAGTGATATTTTTGACGACTAAAATTGGACTAAAACTAAATTAAAACTTTCTCATGAGACTAAAACTGTGACTAAAATGTCCAGATATTTTAGTCGACTAAAATAAGACTAAATAAAAATGAAAAGGAGAGACTAAAATCATCTAAACTACTACTGACCGTCTGAAAGAGCCTCAGATCATGTAAATTCTCTGCCAAATGAACAGGTTTGTGCTTTATTCATGTGGAGCAGCTCCATGAAGCAGAGGAACAAGATTAAATATGATTATAATGAATATTATCAATGCAAAGTCGACTAAATTAGTCTTAAATTTAGTCGACTAAATTGACATGCAATTTTAGTCGACTAAAACTAGACTAAACTTGCATTACATTTTAGTCAAAAGACTAGGACTAAAACTAAATTAAAATACATTGTCAAAATTAACACTGCTTTTCTACCTCATTAAGTATTCTACGCTGTGCCCTTGGAGTCATCTTTACAGGACGGCCACTCCTTGGAAGTGAAGCAACAGTGAAGCCAAACTGTCTCAATTTTTCGGGGGGAAAACATTAATTTTTTAACATCAAGACTTTTAGAGGTGGTTCTGTAACCTTTTCCACCTTTATACAAATCAACAATTCTTGCTTGTAGGTCATAAGGGAGCTCTCTGAAGTGAGGCATGGTGCACATCAGACAATGCTTCTCAACAAGAGACAATTCTTAACTAGCGTGTGTTTTTCAGTGGCAGCTTAAAGCCACACCTCAGGCCCACACCTGACTCTAAATGTCTGCATACATTTGTCTGATTTGCTCTTGGAGGATATTTAGCCCGGCGGTGTTCTTGCTTATTCCACGTTCTCCTGTGAATGTTTACATGGTATTGCCAATAAAAACATGATCAAAAACATGAGTTAGAACTATAAAGACGGCTGCTTACAGATTGTTAGTTACTGACAAAGCCTCTTGAGGTGAGAAAAGAAGCGTCCTCAACACTGAAACGGATGACAGATACAAAACCTTTGTCTGGGATTAATAAAATGGTAAAACTCCAGATTTTACTCGCTTCAGTCACTGATTAAAAACCTTCTTATGTTCCTGTGCACAGTGTACTCCTTCGACGGCATTGTGGTGTTCGGTTTGCTGTTCATCTGCACGTGTGCGTATCTCAAAAAGGTCCCGCGGCTCAACACGTGGCTGCTCTCAGAGAAGAAGGGCGTCTGGGGCGTCTTCTATAAAGGTGGGTGAACTTATTATGTCAGTCACAGATAACAATAGTGTAAAAACAAGGTGGACAGTAAACTGTGTGGAGCCGGCTTCACCCTATTACTGTTTGACCGCTGTTGTGGAGCGATTCAAAGCTATTAGGCCCTTTTTGAATCCAATTTCCCCCCTGTCTCCCCATTCACTCCCCCTTCTGTCAGTCTGAACTGTATTTCTCTGTATAACTGGGCTTGTGATCAAACAGAAGAACAGTTTGAGGACATGCATCTCTCAGGTTTGGGAAATCTGCCGGCAATTTAAGAATCTTATCGTGTGAATGAGGCTTAAGTGTTTGTGGGCGCTCCGTTTTTGATCATTAATTGGTTATTAAAGCAATACTAAGTAACTTGTTTACCTTAATAAATGATTTCCGTAGTCCCTCTGGGGGTAATACAAGTGTTAATGGGATGACTGGAGGGTTTTTCATCTCCCCCTGGTGTCTCTGGCCAGAAAACCACAATTGCAACTTGACTGCCACCGGACCGGAGCGACCAATACACACTAATGGAATCATGAAGAAGAAGCTAACATGCTATCGGGCAAAGCTAGCTGCGGGCTAGCGCCACTTTAACAGTGTTTACAGCCAGGTTTGAGTGACTGTAAATACTCCCTTTGTCTTTTCTGTCAGCGTAGTATTTACTCTCCCGGACAATTAATAAGTTAAATGGGCTAGACACAAGTTAGCCGTTTTATACTCACAACTGCCACCTCAGGTCTTAGGCGTAACTGCACCTTCTATATTAAGCTTGTGCATAACGGCACTTCAGACCCGAAGTAACACCGTTTTGGGCGACAGTGCAGGATTTCAGAGGCAGTTGTGGTGAACAGGTCTGAGCTCATTCTACACATTAGGACATTGTTGGAACATGTAGGGGGAGGAAAATACTTAATTTTAGCATTTTAAACTCCGTATAGTAGGGCTGCTCAATTTTTGAAAAAATAATAATCACGATTATTTTTGTCATAATTGAAATCACGATTATTCAAACAATTATTTGTTGCCTTTAAAAAATAAGTCTATCTTTATTTTATTTATTTATTAATCAAAACACTATGATGATATTTTATGTTTTCTGGACAGCCATAAAAGTACAAATGATTTAAAGTTTGCCTTGATTAAAGAGAGGTCCCTGTTTCACACCTGCCCCCTGCTGGCCAGCCCTCACACCTGTGCAAGCAAACTGAGCAGCGCGGCCTGATGACATCATCACACAGCGCCGTTTGTTTCTATGTCAGACAAAAGCATGAGCCATGACACGAGAAAAGCGAAGGGAAAATAATTCCAGCGCCGTGAAATAACGCAAGTCTGCTTTGCAAAAAAAAAATTAATAGAAAAAAATAATAAATAATAATAATAATAAAAAATTTATAATCTATTTTTTGCGATTATGGAAATTTTGTAATCGTTTACTGTTGTAATCGAAATCGTAATTAACTGCACAGCCCCACCGTGTAGTCCCTTTAAAAAATTGCAACTTGCTACGACACCTGCAGTGGCACCTATGGCCTCTAGGGGCAAGAGTTACTTTGTACTGCTTCAGTCAGCTCCCACGTAGTGTCAGATTCACACCAAATAGTGTCATTTTTCGGTGCGTAGTTTGTGCACACGAAGCGAGTGCCCGGTGAACTTTCTCCAGATGTGGAGCCAGGCCAACGGTCAGGATCACCTTGGCTGTACCTATTGTGCATGCTTTAAGTGGATGGTGGCATCCTGAAACCTCAATCTACGTAGAAATGGGGCATGCTTACAAATGCTCATTTTTAGCACTAACAAATGACAGCACTTTGGAGTGACTTGGACACAATGGAGGTATAACTTCATACAGGTCTCAGTTCTCACTCTTATCTTTTATATAGATGCTGTTTCAAATGTGTAAAAACTGCAGGTCCACTAACATGTACATCTCTGTTTTCAGCTGCGGTGATCGGGACGCGCCTGCACATCCCCGTGGCGCTCTCCTGCTTCTTCATGGCCTTTTACGTCATGTTTCTAAAATGATGGAGACTCCAAACTGTTGCATATTTGAACTTGGGAGGGCGCTGCCGAGACTGAACTGAAACGGCACCCTCAATGTTACGGAGCACCTTAATCGGGACCCATGTAAAAGACAAGGCAAGAGTGCTGCTCCCTCTACTGGCACCCGGCGATACTACACCTTGAAAAATGAGAGCGCACTACAGACATGAAGGCTGTTTTTCCTCCTTTTGTTGGATTCTGTTGATTTAGATTGCTTATGGACAAATTCCCGTCGCCCCCGTAGTTTCGATGTCTGTCACAGGTGGAGGGAAGGCAATGCTATTAAAGGTCCTATATCATGCAAAGTAAATTTGTGGGAGGGAAAAAAAGGAACCTTGATCCAAAACGAGAGACAATTTGTTCATGCATGTATCTATAATCCTTTTTATTATTTTTTTAACAAAAGTACAAAGGCACTGGGGTATAAAGTAGTAGTGAAAGTCTGGATAAAGCACGATATAGAACCTTTAATATTCTCTGTAAACTGTGTTACTTCATGCTGTTTTTCATTCCTGGTGGTGTCCAAATTTGAAACACACTTTGCACAATCCACAATACTTTACTGTAAATGTCTTTTACTGCCATAACGGGGAACGTGTATATTTCTGCAATAGAAGAATAACAGTGAAAGAGCTTATGTCTTTATTGAAACAATGATGGAAAAAAAAAAAGTAAATAAACTAATGCCAAACCTGTACATAAGGACAGAGATGATCAAGTCAAATGCTGTTACTTTTGGTTTGAACTAACTTTATAACCAAGAATAAAATGTTTATGGAATCCAGTGAAGTTTGTTTATCGAAAGTTTACTGGGCGTGTTTGCGTCGAATTGAATGTAGTTGGAGGTCTGCGCTTTATGAACGCAGTTTCCCAAGTCCCCACAAGATGGCGCTACCTCCACGGCTATGGTTTGCTGAGAGAACACGGGCAGGTGACGCACCAACTGTTTTGTAACCAGCTATTATCTGTTTTCCACTGTATAAAAGTCTAAAGTCCAGCCTGAAAACTGACTGATAAATAACACCAATTCTAGTTTATCCGGGAAATAAAGCAAATATTTTCCATATCACTGCAAGAATTACAAAAGGGTTGAGGCAGCATTTTGCTCAACCTAGATTACAATGGTTGCTTAAAAATAAATAAATAATAATACATAAGCTAACATAATCGTTTATTCCATGACGGACAGTTCCATGTTCATGGCCGTGACGGACCTGTCGCTCCGCTGTCACGGCACAGTTTAAAGCGGAAGTGCAGTTTGCTGCGCTTCCGGTCATCTACGTGTTTGTTGTTTCTTACATGTTTGTACCAGTGTTAATTTCGTCGACTAAAATATTTAGTCTTAATTTTAGTCACAGTGATATTTTTGCTGACTAAAATTGGACTAAAACTAAATTAAACGTTTTTCATGAGACTAAAACTGTGACTAAAATGTCCAGATATTTTAGTCGACTAAAATAAGACTAAATAAAAATGAAAGGGAGAGACTAAAATCATCCAAACTTCTATTGACCGTCTGAAAGAGCCTCAGATCATGTAAATTCTCTGCCAAAGGATCAGCTCTGAGCTTGGTTCATGTGGAGCAGCTCCATGAAGCAGAGGAACAAGATTAAATATGATTATAATGAATATTATCAATACAAAGTCGACTAAATTCGTCTTAAATTTAGTCGACTAAATTTACTTGCAATTTTAGTCGACTAAAACTAGACTAAAATTCAATTACATTTTCGTCAAAAGACTAAGACTAAAACTAAATTCAAATATGTTGTCAAAATTAACACTGGTTTGTACTCATTTGAAATCTTTTTTTGTATTATTGTTATTATTAAAGCAATGTATAGTACAATATATAAAACCATTGAATCAACAACAATGACAATCAACATTTTACAGTAGATGCACATGGAAATAAACTAATTTGAAATCGCCCTGAGATACAATGAGAAGTTCAAGTCATATTTTTTAAGTATGTATTTTTTGTTAAACCAATGTTGTACTATGTAGCAAGCGGCCGTGAAACTAAACAAATCTAATAACCTCAAGGCCGTGGGAACCCAGGGTGCTGAGGGGGCTGCAGCACCCCCTGGTGGATAGTTTGGGAACTGCAGGCGATATTATTACATTGGGAATATGTGCAGAAAAAGCGTTTTTGGGGTACATTTTGTCCCTCAGCACCCCCTAACTAAAATATCTTCCCACGGCTCTGAATAACTTTACAATCATGTTTACACTATTTCTGTTGATTTTAAAGATGATTAAACGTTAGAGTTTTATTTAAAAGCTTCTGAAAAAAAAGAGTCAAAATAGTGACAAAAACAAGGATAAAAAGGCAACAAAAGAGCGACAAAAACAACACTACAAATAAATGACAAAAGACCGACAAAAAGTTGACTAAAAAAGCGACAACTAAGAAAAACAAAACAAAAACACAACAAAAAAGCGGCAATAACGCGATGAAAAAGCCCCAAAAACTATGAAAACCCACCAAAAAAGAGACAAAAACGTGATATAAACGAGGCGACGAAAAAGCTATGATATCAGTTTTGTAGGTCTTAGCTTTCAAATGAGGCTAGCTGTAAGCTCCAGTCAATAAGCTTTTACATTTGGGTAAAGCCGAACTGGAGAAAATTCGCTAGGTTAAGAAAACACTTTTTTTTTAAATAATAAACTTAATTATAATACTAGCAAAATATCATATCCACAAAATGAAATGGTGTGGAACAAATACCCTCATGGTTCCACTTTAAAGAATCTGATTTAAACATTTATTTGGCCTCCTTTGAGAAAATGAATGTAAATAATAAAAAACGAATTAAATCCATCACTCTTCTTGAAAAATACAATCTTATTGTAAATTAGCAGACCCCTGTGTTTTTGTTGTTGTTATTGTTGTTTTGTCTTATAGATTGAAAATGAGCATATTGTTAAAAAAAAAAAAAAATACAATTAAATTAAAAAAAAGAAAAAAAGAAAACACATTTTAAAGCAGTACTAAGTAACTCTTCCCCCGAGAGGCCATAAGCGCAACTGCAGGTGTAGTAGCAAGTTACGATTTTTTAACTTATTAATTGTCTGGAGAGTAAATACTACTCTGACAGGAAAGGCAAAGGGAGATTATTATACAATTATACAATGGAATTTTTTTTTTCACTCAAATTTGGCTGTAAATACAGTTTAAAGTGACGTTAGCCCGCAGTTAGCTTTGCCCGTTAGCATGTTAGCTTCTTCTTCGTGATTCTATTAGTGTGTATTGCTTTCTCCGGACCGGTGGCAGCCAAGTTGCAAACATGGTTTTCTGTCCAGAGACACCAGGGGGAGATGAAAGACCCTCCAATCATCCCATAAACACTTGTATTACCCCCACAGGGACTACGAAAAGGATTTATTAAGGTAAACACGTTACTTAGTACTGCTTTAATGCAGTGTGCTACCGCAGTTCAGTGTTTGTTGTTGTCACAAATCGTGTTTCCGCCTCAAACTGTGCAGTGACACGAACATCCACAAGTTTCCCAACAACAGGCCGCGGCAGTTCTCGCGATATTTACAAACAGCTTCGCAGAGGAAGAAAAAAAAAACCGTGCGCGCTCCTGCTCTTGCCATGCGCGCACTGTTGGTGGAAGAACAGACAGAAAATCCTGCGAGAGACAAGAGTCCTACCCTGGTCCTCCTGTTCCTGCCTAACTAGCTTCCCCGGAGAAAGACAGCGACCGGAGGAAGCGCCGCGCGAGCCGCCCTCCGTGCACCGAGAGCGGGGGTGAGACCCTGCACCGCCGTCCTGGGAGACTCTGCGAACGGGGACCGAAGCAGGAACCGATTTCGGAGCGTTTTTGGGGAGCAAAGTTTCCAAGCGCTCGGGAAGCAGGCTAAAGAGAGGGAGGCAGAAGTTTCCACCGCCTGCCTTCGCCTGTTTCCGTCTGCAGGAATGTCGCAGAAGGAGCGACCCGTGTTCCACCGACAGGAGCTGAACAAGACCGTGTGGGAGGTGCCCCGGCGCTACGAGAACCTGTCCCCCGTGGGCTCCGGGGCGTACGGCTCCGTGTGGTAAGAGCTACCGCCGAATGCAGCTGCACGCAGAGAGTGGAGGAAGAGGTGGTGGTGGTGGTGGTGGAGGGGGGTGGAGAGAGGCCCAGCTCAGCCCGCTTCCGAGTGCTTATCTGCGGCGAGGGCTGCAGGGAGGACCGGGGTGTTGTGCTGAACAAGTGTTTAGGGCTCGACTGACGGCTTTGCTCCACATGGTTGCGCGCGTCGTTGTTTGTTGTATTCGCCTCGTTTGCAGCGCGGGGGGAGCTTTAGCCGAACGCACTTTAGCATCAATGTTTGGTTGTTAGTTTGTGATGCGCGGCGTGCCCATGCTTGCATCATCTGCAGCGCATTACCGAGCACTCAAAGGCCCACCTGATTTATGTTTTTTTATTTTATTTTTTTTAATCTGTGTTTCAAACTCCTTGCTGAACTTTGCAAACGCGTTTTCTTGTCATTTCTTTATTCTTCAAAGTGATGAGTTTATGAGCACGTTTCACAACTTTCAGGGAGCTGTGCTGTGCGGAAATGTAAACAATAACAACTAGCTAGTGGCTAATTCAGGCTGGATTTAGGCTTTCTGTGTGTACAAATATCTGCCTTTATAACATATATACTGAAGCGCAAATGTTATTTCCACTACGAGCACAAACGAGCGCGCGTGCAAGGCCTTTAAACCCGGGAACATCCCTCGACAATAACATGCACGTGATGCTACGGCAATAATAATTATATATTTTTATTGTGTTTCTTATTATAGGACAGTGCGTGCTAACTGTATAATGTGTCAGAATTAGCTAGAAGGCTAGTTTTCATCTGTAGTCCTTTGCCAGATGTACAGAGGGCAACGTAGGGTTAAAGATAAAGCAATAATGCACGCGCCGGTTCCCCTGTTTGCGCACACACAACAACATACATTATGTATTTGGAGCTCGTGCAGTCTGCATAGTGCCAGAAGGTCACGTGGCTTCCAGAAAGCGGCCCCTCGTGCGCGCACCGAGGTGGTTTTTCTATAGTAGCTCGCGCCGCTCGCGCCTCAGACTTCGGGATGATGTCATCCGCGCGCGTGAGTCACAGTCCCGAGGTCAGCTTTACTCATCCCGCAGTCATCAAGAGGTTCAGGGAGATCCACTCAGGTTCGGGACGTTCTGCTGAGCTCACCGTCTATTCAGAGGGCAGTGACTGTTAACTCTCAGCTCTTTCCTTCGGAGCAGGGCTGGGTCTCAGCGGGAACCGACAATGTCATCGTTTTTGTTAGTTAAAAGTGTGACCATCCGATATCGTAACAATGGGGCTACACGATCTGGGACAAAAGATATTGCAACACATGGCAACTCTCTCTTGAATATTGAAATAACGATTAATGGCGATGATTTGTTTGTATCAAACTGTATAGATACAGACGGCATCTCTGGAATCGCCCATATATGGTCATTTTTGAAAACAGTTAAGGGGGAAAACATTTTTGAAAAAATGTAAATTTTCTTTAATTATTCAAAAACAACTGTAACAAATGCTCAATTATGAATATAGTTTCTATTAAATAATGATACAAAGACATGGGGAGGAGCAAAGTGGTTCAACTGCTCATAAAAATACATGAATAACAGAGAATGCTAACTTGATGCTACATGTTAGCATCGGGCTAATGCTAACGGTTAGCTAGCGCTAGCTACAACTGCCGTTTTCCCTCTTCTACTGAACAATCTGCTGTGAGAAAATATCCATATGGGCTCGATTTACACTTAACTTTATTTATGTGATAAATAAGTTGATATTCCACCAGAAAATGGCTAAAAAGAGGGAAAATTGTGTTTCTCTAAAGATTCTATTTTCCCCCTCGGCAAAGCCACGCCCCCTTCTATGACGAGATGCGTCTGTATCTATTGGCACAGTGACCGTTTCAATGCTGCTATTGCTAATCGTTTTGTACAGGCCGAGGAAGGGTGAAATAATTTAAATTGGAGTTAGACCAAACATTACTGACTCAAATAAAAGCTATATAAAACTGTCATCAATTTCTCATAAAATATGGGAAATGTGTGCTTGCTAGCTATTTTGCATGAAGCATTGTATACAAGTAGCAGTATACAAACGTTTATGTTCTTTTGGCAAAATGTTTTTTGCATCAAAATACTCACTGGACTAAAAAAAATAATAATAATAATAATTCAGAACAATTTAGCTTTTGTTGAACAATGGCGTAATTATCATCAAAATGTCCTTATATTAATCGTGCAACAATTTTATTACATGGTTTGTTATTACTTTATTGGCTTATGTTATTGGCCGTTATTACTTTACTCTTTCCTATGATCTGCCACCTTTTCCTCTGTGAGCTACTTTTACAAAATAAAAAAATCCGAGCTTCTTACTGCGGATGCTTGAGTAACTATGAGACCTTGGCAGAGTAGAGCCTGACCACGTGTCCCTCTGTCACTTGTGCAGCTCTGTAGGAGTTTATCCGTGAAGCCGTCTGTCCTAAGCAGGTGCTGTGACTTAAACCGCTGCCCCCTCCTCCATCCACAAACCTCTGCTGTGGAGAGGCCTATGACAGACCTACACTGTGGTCAAAGAGCTTTTGGTCGCAGAACACCATTACACCGTGTCATTAAAGTTTTCTCTTTTAAAAATGACGTACTTCTGATTTTTTTAAACTAAATATTTGTATGGACATTACCCATCTGTGTCCCCAGATCTCAGGTAAACATGTACAATCAAATATTGGTTTTGCTGATAACAAATAGAATTTATTATTTTATTAACAATTACAAAAACATTTGACATCATGCCAGTTGTTTATGATTACATTTTGTATTTTTTTTCACAGAACAATTCCATTAGAAACCAGAATGAGCCTCTCAATTTGATGTTGCCAGATAATGAGGCTAAAACCAGTTTAACAACAATCAAACTCTTTCCTCTTTCCTTTGACAATCCCAGGATCTGTCCTCAGTCAAGTCCTGAGTTGTGCTAGTGCAGCCTTTAGTAGTTATAAAGCTCAGTGACGGCTCAATTAAATAATAATAATACAAAAAAAGATTTTGATTTGACATGTCAATGTTCAATATGCCTCCTAACATGTTCCCTTGTGCAGCCTCTTCTCTTTCCACACACTTTTACTGCCTCCTCCTTATTGCTTTCTCATTTATTACCTGCGCACTCTGCGTTTGCTCGGCCGGCACTGTTTACCGTCCAAATTAAGTCCAGTCTGAAACGTGTGTTTGTTTGGTGAAAAGTCTTGCCCTTGATTACATCGCTACCTAATAATATGCATAGTGGTTTGGCAGCTTTGTTTTTTTAAGTTCGGCTGTAATTGTATCGCCAAAATTGTTATCGCAATATCGCACCATGACTAGACTTAACTTGTGCAGCAATGATTCAAAGACAAAACCTGGACGATCAATGGCTTCCGTAGACACAACATCATTCTCCATCCGCCCAACAGCTAAACGCCTACATGTCACTTTTCAGACTGATTGAGAACTTATCAGTTTCAATATTTTACAGAATTTACAAATACACTGCACGGTTATCTTTGGTCATTATTTGGATTTGCTTTTTGTTTTCTACATTGTAAAAGCCTTCTTTCTACATATTTGCCAGAGGTCTCAGTTTGGTTCAAAGTTGCAGGAACCCAGGGTGATGAGGGAGCTGCAGCACCCCCTGGTGGATAGATAACACATTACAGGCATTTTTTTTTAATAAATTGAGAATATACACGTTTTTGGGGGCAATCTTGTCTCTCAGCACCCTCAACCTGAAATATGTCCCCACGGCTCTGCTTAGGTCATCTCTACAAAGAAGTAGCTGTGTGTCTCCATTAGGGATGATGCTCAAGTATAAAACACATTACCCAGGAAGTAAAAGCTTGGATCTTGAAACTGTTTTAGATTCAGCAGTGAAGGACAAAGCACTTTATACCTTGATCATTTTGTCCCAATAAATGTACTTTCTTTCAGTTCCATTTTTTGTGGACGATTTTGGCAACTGTATTGACAACTGATGAAAGATTCTATTATGTAGAAAAATCTGCGAAGCCGGAGGTCACCCTGTTACTCTTAGATGTGCCTGTGCTTTAACTGAATTATGCTATCAACAAATAACATTCACGTATTTTGCATAAATCTTTGAAACCCTCCGTATTTCCTTTTGTTGACCCACTTTGCACTTGTGGTGTGAGATATCACCTCTGGCACAGTCCGACTCACTCCTCTTATCAGGTTTGGGGATTCTAGTGTTAGCATTAGCAGCTAGCTTGGCGTGGAATGTAGCCTGTCGTCTTGTTTAAGGGATTGCACTGATTGTTTTCCAGTTTGAGGAGCGTGTTGACCTCAGTGGCGCAGGAATAAAGCCTCTTCATCAGTTTGTGAAATAACCTCTCTCAGATCAGCTCTCACTCACAGCCTGGGAATTAGTCTCATTTTTTTTGCTAAATATATGAATAAGTTTTTGGCAGGCAAAACATCACGTTCGAAGCTGCCGGATTGGCAAAATAACTACTCTCTCACCGACTACGCCACCATATCTGGCATGAATATCGAGATATGACATTTTGTCCATATCCTTCAGCCTAGTCCTGATTGGCTTGTCGTAGAGTGAGCCATCGTCCCGCTGCAGAGAGGATCTCTGTCAGTGTCCCGTCAAGACATCAGCTTACACTGCCAGAGTCACAAGCGGCCTGTGCCGGGCATGAGCGGGTCCGACTCCGACTATCGCTGCTCTTTTCTGCGGAAATTAACACTGTTAGCATGCGCCACTTGTTAAAACACTCATGAGTAGAGATTGACCGACATATCGGACACTCGCTATATGTTCCGAAATTGGGGGATTTTACAATTTCGGCTATCGGTAGATCTCGCGCCGATTTATCCAATATCCCGGGACTGAAAGTGATAGAGACTACCCGTTTTCTGCATTGGAAAGAGCAAAGTCAAGGCTTTCAAACGAGTTCTCCAACAACTTCCATGGCCTCAGGGGGACATTGCAATGAAAGTTTCACCAACTAAACCTCAGTGAATATGAACATGCTGCATATAATTTTCAAGCACAGAACCTATTTCCTTTTTCAATAAATTGATAATAATGAGCCCGACAGGACTGTAGCCTCAAAAAAACCTATACTTGTGTTGCACTTTACAAGCCTGTGTCACAAGCACACTGTGGTCATTTTTCCTTCACTCCACATTTGGTGGTGGTTGACTACTATTGTAGCAACAGTGGCCCTGGGGTAGACTGACCATTTACCACATGGCTGTAATGTGTTGTATACCCTGATCCTATTCCTATCTCTTCTTGTGTCAGTGCCCTCTGCTGGACACACATATAATTCTTTCCATTTTTTTTAATTTAAGCTGCCTCCTAGCGGCTGGATTGAGCATTCTGGTTATTTCTTCTGAAATTCATAACGTTGCACAGGAATGAGCTAGAGACATCATCTTTTTTTGTATATGCTCAGTAATTTGTGCTCTACAAGGTGTGGCCTGGATTGAATCATCTCGTGGGCCGGACGTGGCCCGTGGGCCGCCTGTTGGAGACCCCTGACCTGCAGAATTCAATCGCTGAGAATTAGCAACAGTAGGATACAGTAGTATGGTAACGCAGTAGTATGGTAACGCAGTAGTATGGTAACGCAGTAGTATGGTAACGCAGTAGCATGGTAACGCAGTACTATGGTAACGCAGTAGTATGGTAACGCAGAAGTATGGTAACGCAGTAGCATGGTAACGCAGTTTTATGGTAACGCAGTTTTATGGTAACGCAGTAGTATGGTAACGCAGTAGTATGGTAACGCAGTAGTATGGTAACGCAGTAGTATGGTAACGCAGTAGTATGGTAACGAAGTAGTATGGTAACGCAGTAGTATGGTAACGCAGTAGTATGGTGACGCAGTAGTATGGTGACGCAGTAGTATGGTGACGCAGTAGTATGGTTACGCAGTAGTATGGTGACGCAGTAGTATGGTGACGCAGTAGTATGGTAACGCAGTAGCATGGTAACGCAGTAGTATAGTATAGTATCCCACCTCCTGAAAGTGCACCCACATTGCCCCCAGTGTCTGCGTACATTGGTGTGTGAATGAGAGAATGAATGGGTGAGTGGATCCTTGCTGTAAAGCGCTTTGAGTGCCTAATGTAGATGGAAAAGCGCTATATAAGTTGAGACCATTTACCATTTACCATTTAGTATGGTTACGCAGTAGTATGGTTACGCAGTAGCATGGTAACGCAGTAGTATGGTGACGCAGTAGTATGGTTACGCAGTAGTATGGTTACGCAGTAGTATGGTTACGCAGTAGTATGGTTACGCAGTAGTATGGTTACGCAGTAGCATGGTAACGCAGTAGCATGGTAACGCAGTAGTATGGTAACGCAGTAGTATGGTAACGCAGTAGTATGGTTACGCAGTAGTATGGTTACGCAGTAGCATGGTAACGCAGTAGTATGGTAACGCGGTAGTATGGTAACGCGGTAGTATGGTAACGCAGTAGTATGGTAACGCGGTAGTATGGTAACGCGGTAGTATGGTAACGCGGTAGTATGGTAACGCGGTAGTATGGTAACGCAGTAATATATATATAACCATCTTTCACCAAAGAAAAAAAAGAGTGGTGCGCACTGAATGGGTGCTGCTGCCGGATGCTCTCTCATCGAATGCAATTTCTCCATCTGTGAGATCAATAAAGTACCATCTTACCATCTTATCTTATCTTATGGTAACGCAGTTTTATGGTAACGCAGTAGTATGGTAACGCAGTAGTATGGTAACGCAGTAGTATGGTAACGCAGTAGTATGGTAACGCAGTTTTATGGTAACGCAGTTTTATGGTAACGCAGTAGTATGGTAACGCAGTAGTATGGTAACGCGGTAGTATGGTAACGCGGTAGTATGGTAACGCAGTTTTATGGTAACGCAGTTTTATGGTAACGCAGTTTTATGGTAACGCAGTAGTATGGTAACGCAGTAGTATGGTAACGCAGTTTTATGGTAACGCAGTAGTATGGTAACGCAGTAGTATGGTAACGCAGTAGTATGGTAACGCAGTTTTATGGTAACGCAGTTTTATGGTAACGCAGTAGTATGGTAACGCGGTAGTATGGTAACGCAGTTTTATGGTAACACAGTTTTATGGTAACGCAGTAGTATGGTAACGCAGTAGTATGGTAACGCAGTAGTATGGTAACGCAGTAGTATGGTAACGCAGTAGTATGGTAACGCAGTAGTATGGTAACGCAGTAGTATGGTAACGCAGTAGTATGGTAACGCGGTAGTATGGTAACGCAGTAGTATGGTAACGCAGTTTCATGGTAACGCAGTAGTATGGTAACGCAGTAGTATGGTAACGCAGTAGTATGGTAACGCGGTAGTATGGTAACGCGGTAGTATGGTAACGCAGTAGTATGGTAACGCAGTTTTATGGTAACGCAGTTTTATGGTAACGCAGTAGTATGGTAACGCAGTAGTATGGTAACGCAGTAGTATGGTAACGCAGTAGTATGGTAACGCAGTTTTATGGTAACGCAGTAGTATGGTAACGCGGTAGTATGGTAACGCAGTAGTATGGTAACGCAGTAGTATGGTATCGCAGTTTCATGGTAACGCAGTAGTATGGTAACGCAGTTTCATGGTAACGCAGTAGTATGGTAACGCAGTTTCATGGTAACGCAGTAGTATGGTAACGCAGCATGCTAATGCTAACGGCAACTAGTCAAAGCTGGGAGAGAAACTAAAGTATTACAGTAAAATTGGCCTCTGCTGGCGTGCTGATGTATTTATGTTTTTAAAAGGATTATATTTACATTTGGAAAAATCTGCCAAAAATATCGGCTGTGCAGATCGTTATCAACCAATATACTGTATATCCCAAAGCATTAGCATCGGCCTTAGAAAAACCCATACCGGTCGACCTCTATTTGTAAGGATCCGATTATAAGTGGAAAAAATAAGCATCCCCCCCCCCTTACACACGGACACAAGGCCACGCCCCCGAGTATGGCGGGTTCACCAATCAGCATTTTTCATTCTAGTTTGTCTGAAAATGTTGCAACTCCAGGGGAATAATTTGGGCGTAGCTTCAACGTCCTTCTTAGAAACTGTTGAAGATTTTGCAACAGATCTGGATGTGACGGATCAGGGAGGAATGTGCCAATTGTAAATGGCAAACGTTGTTCAGTTTTAGGGAGAGACCAAACCTCCCTTCAACACAAAACTACTCCGTCCTCATGACACTCTCTTGGACAAAATTTTACGCTTATGAAATTCTGGAGAAGATGATTATCAATATTACACTGCTCTGATTGCAAGTTTTGTTTTTTTCTGCCTGTACTTAAAGGGCTAGATCAGAAAAATATTGAAGCAAGTTTTCTTCCTCAGGACTTGTGGACCTTTGTCATTTTGTGGAAGCCATGATTTGGACCGTACACAAAAACTTCATAGACAGTGACACAAACTTCACTTCTGACACTGAATGACTGTTTTTTCTTTTGCCCTTTCAGCTCGACGTACGATGTGAAGACGGGGTTGAAAGTCGCAGTGAAGAAGTTGTCCAGACCTTTCCAGTCAAACATTCACGCGAAGAGGACCTACAGAGAGCTGCGGCTGCTCAAGCACATGAAACACGAGAATGTGAGTCTGCCCTCACATACGTTTCGACCTCAGTTGTGTTCAGTTAAAGCCACACTGCAGAATATTCCATGCAGGAAATGGATATGAACTTATTTGATCACAGGTGTTTTATTGGTGAAAAATACCCCCCAAAAAGTGGCCTCTCCTCAGACAGGAATCATCATTTTATTGAGAGTGGGACATAAGCAGCTCGTCTTTATGGAGATGTTGCTTGTTTTGTTTGACAGTTTCTTATGACATTGTAAATCATGACATGTATCTTTATTGTCATGCTCCTTGCATAACTGCCTCAGTTGTATTTCACAGCAGAGGTAGGGGCTAGATTATGGAGTCTGACCCATCTTACCCATCTACATATGACCCATCACTCCAAAATATCTCTCCTTGACAATTGTAGAACAGTGGTTCTCAAGTCGTATGGCTTCGGGACCCACCATGACCCTAGGATGACAAAAAATATGACTATCAATCCGACCCATATAACAATGTAATTAACCTCATATAGCGGAAATATTGTATTTTCCACCCCGGTCTTTTATTGAACGAGCAGTAGATATGTAATTAAGACAAGCAACCCAATTACATTCATTTTAACAGACTTTGGTAGCGTTTCCATGCATAATTCAGATGGAAAATATATATGACTTTATTTTATTTGTGCCACAGAGCAGACAATGAACTTTGTGCTATTTTCACGTGGATAGGTCCAGTATTACGAAGATATTAGCCAACTGCCATCATGGCAGCTACCATGGTCTCTCACCACCATACAACACCACAGGCTCTTTGGAGTGTTTTGTAGATACAGACAGCGGCGGATTTAACTAAAATGGGCCCCGGGGCTAAAGTTTTTTCAGGGCCCCCCATATACTCAATCAATCAATACTTAGCACCTACACAACATCTGTACATATACGGTATGTCTGTCTGTCGGATTTCTCTCTCTACAATGAAAGGATTAATGAATGTTTTTTTTTCTAAATTGAACATGCAGAAGTAACTTCTTAAACATAGCACTAGTTTAAAAAATGACAAATTTGTGGAGAACCCCCCGTCCCAAAAAAAAAACATACAGTTTGCATAATGACCCCAATTTGAAGAACTTTGCTACTGCCAGAATGGTGGGGGACACATTTAAAAGGGGGGTCTGGAGGTCCTCCCACAGAGATTTTGTTTTCATGGTGCAATTTGGTGCATTTTCATGCATTTTAACAGACATACAGTACATATTTTTTCCCTGTGTCAACTCAATGAAAATGGCTCAGACCTTGTTGGTTTAGACCCAGATTAGTCCTGGCTTAGTCCTGGTTTAGACCTAGTTCAGACCTGATTTAGTCTTGGGTAAAAATTCATCTGATAAAGCCTTACATGTGAGGGAGTCTGCAAAGAGAGGGGGAACTAATTTGACAGCCCACACTGAGCACGCATTTTTCTCCTGATGCCCATGGGCCCTTCAACCTGCTGGGCCCCTGGGCTTAGCCCTTGTAAGCCCCTGCATAAATCCAGCCTTGGATACAGAGGGCATCTGTGTAATCACCCATATATGGTCATGTATGAAGCAGCCAGACGGGGATACAAAGAGGGTTAGAACCTAAACTTCCATCCATTGCTCCATAACTACTTTAACAAATGCTGAATTATAAATATTAGGGCTGGGACAAAATATTGCATCGGAATCGGATTATAGAGGCAGTTGTGGCGAACAGGTAGGGGGAGGAAAATAGTTTGTTTTAAAAAATTTAAACTAAAGGGACTATAAGGAGTTTAAAAATGTAAAAAAGAATTATTTTCCAGTTTAATATAGAACCTGCAGTTACATGTAAGACCTGAGGTGGCAGTAGTGAGCATACAAATGAACAACTTGCATCTAGTCCCTTTAAACCTTCAATAAATGTCAAATGGCATTTAGTGTATAAAGTTTTGGACACATGACTTTTTTCAAACACATTTTAAGGTAAATATTACTTATCATAATTACTAAATGTATCGCAATACGTATCAGATCGGGACGAGTGGTTCGTCCCAGCCCTAATGAATCTATTATTCTACCAAATAAACCTACAGAGACATGGAGAGGAGCAAAGTGGTCAACAGCCCATAAATACATAAACATGGCAAATGCTAACCATAATGCTAATGTTAGTTTTATGCCACATATGCTATTGCTAGCTTAAGTGCCGTTTTCCCCCCCACTTCTACTGGACAATCTGCTGTGAAAAAAACATCCATATGAACTTGATTCTGACTAGACTTTATTTGTGCGATAGGTTTATAATTCACCAGAAAATGACGAAAAGTTGTGATTCCCGTAACAAGCCTCTTTCCCGCTCGACTGGGACACGCCCCCTTATATGACACATTGCCATCTGTATCTCTGTCACATGAAAGCAACCAACCACTTCCATACGATTTGCACAATCCCCAACCGTCCATTTAAACATTCTGCTTCAGGTCTGCGTGATCAGCAGTTTTGCACATATGTATTTGCACTTTGTTCCTATTACATGAACGAAAGCCTTTTACTAAAGCCGTCAGGGCAGCGCACTGCTACAAAAACAATAGAGCATTCATTTCATAAGGCGCTTCAGTGAAATAGGATTATTTTTAGTGTGTTGCCTGTTCGCTAAAGCACACGCGGCAGATTTTCATGTTTTTGGATTAGTTAATGCCTTTGGTAAGTATTCATCATAAGATAAGATAGGATAGCCTTTATTGATCTCACAATGGAGAAATGTACTTGTTACATTCAGCTCAGGGTGTGCAAATAGGCAGGAAATGTGAGGAAAAAACAATGAAATAGTAAATAGTGGTGTCTTATATTAGGGCTGGGCGATTATGGAAAAAAAAAATCACATTTGTTTGTTTAAAAGGGAAAAAAAAACAATAATGTTTGTGTGCGGAGCATTTTACGCGTAAAATCACCACGTCCTCTCCTCTGGCTGCCGCATGCGCCATCCCGTGCTTCCTGTTTGTTTGGGCCGAGTGATCCCTGG
The DNA here is from genome assembly GCF_951799975.1 of Gobius niger. Lineage (NCBI taxonomy): Eukaryota > Metazoa > Chordata > Actinopteri > Gobiiformes > Gobiidae > Gobius > Gobius niger. Next base: position 7,113,420 of record NC_136875.1, read on the forward strand.
GATTGACCTGACAGGCGCTGCAGCATTGTGCCGTACATATTTTTTTCCAGAATGTGACAGGACTGGACAGTTCTCCTCGATTGAAATCGCACCACGCGATTATCGTGATCGACGTTTATTAATATCACGATTAGATTAAAATTGGATTAATTCTCAGCCCTATCTTATATGCAATGTTTACACCAGTCTACACAAGTCTTATAGAAACAATAGAATAGAAACATTTTCACCTTTTCTTTCCTGCAATCGGCCTTAGAAAAACTTACATCGACTGTCAGATATCTATGTATTTCTTTTTCCTTTTTTTATTGTTTTTTTTAATGTTTTTTTGTGATCATGTCAGGAAGAAATATTTATGTTGCAAGTCATATAGTCTACAAACAACATGTTTTTGCTTTTTTTCCCCCTTTTCACCCGTTCCCTCCACCCTGTTTACCCTCCACCCCGGTGCAACACGTCTCAAAACCCAGACAAAACCCAGAAAACTGAAATTAAAGTAGATACATCACAGCTATGGCAACAACACTATATAGACAGATTGAAAAATATTAATTAAAAAAAAAAGAATTTAAAAAATCATCAACAATAACATCTGAAAGGCCTAGTTTTCAAAGGTGTATATGTAGATAAGTAAATTTACTGGGGTAAGTTTGGGAAACATTGGAAAAATGTAGGAAATAATGTGAAAATTTGGGGCAGACTGGGGTAAAAATTGGGCAATGTAACGTGAGAAAACGTGAAGATATTTAGAGATAGATATCTATGTGTTTCTATGATTCTATCCTCAAGTTAAATGACTTAAGATATCAGCCTTTACATCGGCTATCGGCCATGCCAACCCCCTTCACATCGTTATCGGCCCCCAAAAATCCATAACGGTCGGGCCAGAAACACGGCAACATTAGCAAAACAAATAAAAAGAAATTGTATTGAGCTGCAAGAATGAACGCAATCAAATAAAACAAAAAAAAAGTCTTGCATTCCTACACTGAGCCCAGGCGCGGATGGTGTGTTTTGCTCTTGTTGTTGCCATGACGGCGTCCGCATGTGGATTTTTTTCCGGAGGGGAAGGCTGTGCTGCCCAATCAGCCGGCAGTAGTGTCTGCGACGAACCAATCGCGTCTGGCCTTGTTTCCTGTGTAGGAAGCGTGTTGGATTCTCTCTCTCTCTCTCTCTCTCTCTAAACCTATGTGCCGTTCTCCTCCACCGGTAGAAGTCATGTCTGCGGGGCATGGGGGTGGGGGGAGGGGGGGGGGGGCATTGACTGGGGATTTGGGGCGTAGGATTTGGAAAGCGCTGCACGGGCAAAGAAGACTGTCAAGTAGCGCCGCCGCTGTTTTGAAATCCACACTGCTGCCGTCTCGAAGTGGGCAGTGAAAAAACATTCTTCAACAAAAACATGTGGCGACTTAAAAATGTTCATTCACATTTAAGACGGTGTCAAACATTGAAATTCGTTACCGTTTCCTAAATTACTCAAGCGACGTCAAGTGCATACCATAAAACGCCAATGTTTTCTAGGTAACTGGATCTGTTGTTGCCGTTCGCCGGCCCGGTTAAATGATTAATGCCCGTGTTTGTTCTAAAGCCCAGACTGTGAGTGAATCAGCCATTGCAACACACGAAGAACTGTTCCTCAAATGAAGGAAAGGTCTGAAAAAAAACTTCATACGTCGGCAACTCTACCTCCGTGTCTTTTCTCGACGGCTACACAGTACCACCGAGTATCGAGGGTAGGCACGTGGGTTCTTTGTGTTCTAAACAGAAGCTTCAGCATAAGGGAGTGTCGAAGCAAACGATACCGACTCAATTTGACACACATTTGGCTTCTGTTGCTAAGCCGGAGTATCATCTGCATAACCTCTGTAATATGTAGAGGGAATGAATAATGCATGAAATGATAAAGTGGCATCTGGAAGAGCTCAGTAGGACTTAAAGTGATCGTCTGTAAGTTTGCAAAGTGAGGAAAGATGGAGTGAAATGTGAAAGTAAATCAAATTCCTCCCCTCTTTAACCAGAACGCCCGTCTTAAGATTGCACAATGAGCAGAGCAGGAGCAGAGTTTTCAAAAGTAAACGATCAAGCTCCTCCCCCTTCCCCCTGATTGGACCTGACAGGCTGGTTCACAGGAAAACCTCGTCTCATTGGTCGACGCAGGAGGATACTCCACTCTGATAAGTTGCTGAGATCAAGGAAGTAGGACTTTACAAAAAATAATACCTATGTTATTACTTTCCTAACATCAAAAGGCAAAACACGGTGGTCGATTTTGCGCATTTTATAACATTTGTGAAACATTTAGACTTCGCTTTAAATGGTAGAAAACGTGGCTTGAAATCATCCATGTGGCTAAATATAAAATATAGTTTTGCAATAGATACAGACGGCATCTCTGGAGTCGCCCATATATGGTCATTTTTGAAAACAGTTAAGGGGGAAAACAATTTTGAAAAAATCTAAACTTTGTCTAGTTATTCAAAAACTACTGTAACAAATGCTGAAGTATGAACATAGTTTCTACTAAATAAAGAAACAAAGACATGGGGAGGAGCAAAGTGGTTCAACAGCCCATAAATACATGAATAACGGAGAATGCTAACTTCATGCTACATGTTAGCATCGGGCTAATGCTAACGGTTAGCTAGCGCTTGCTACAACTGCCGTTTTTTCACTTCTACTGAACAATCTGCTGTGAGAAAATATCCACATGGGCCCAATTTACACTTGACTTTATTTATGTGTGATAAATAAGTTCATATTCCACCAGAAAATGGCTAAAAAGAGGGAAAATTGTGTTTCTCTACAGATTCTATTTTCCCCCTCGGTGAAGCCACGCCCTCTTCTATGACGAGATGCCGTCTGTATCTATTAAGAAAAATCTCTAATTATTCAAAAACTACTTCAACAATCGCTGAATTATGAATATAGTTTTATACTAAATAAAGAAACAAAGACATGGAGAGGAGCAAAGTGGTTCAACAGCCCATAAATACATAAAAAAGGGACTAATGCTAACGGTTAGCTAGCACTAGCTACAACTGCCGTTTTTTCACTTCTACGGAACAATCTTCTGAGAGAAAATATCCATATGGGCCCGATTTAGGCTTGACTTTTTTTATGTGATAAGTTCATATTCCACCAGAAAATGGCTAAAAGAGCGGAAAATGGTGTTTCTCTAAAGATTCTATTTTCCCCCTCGGCGAAGCCACGCCCCCTTCTATGACGAGATGCCGTCTGTATCTATATATCATGATAGTATTGCCGAAATGCCTTTGGTAGAGTATCAATACTTTAAATTAGGGGCCGAAATATCAGTGCCTACTAAACATGAATATACAGCACCCCCTACTGTCACAGTTCAACATTTACATGTTTAGAAACTTCATACACAGGATTATAGACGAGACATTGAGAGAAAACCACATCGCCTATTATATTTCTATGATTGAAACCTTTTCTATAATAATAAATGTTTAACTGTAGACTGTTTAGAAAGATTAAAAACAAACAAACAAGTATCGGCCTATATATCAGCCCTTCGTATCAGAAAGAAAAAGCCTGACCTACTTTAATTGGCTATTGCATCAAGTCTACCTGCAGCTGATTGGTGTTAAAGTCAAGTCAAGTGTTCAAAGATTTGAATTTTTTTTCATGGTTCGCACTCACAACGCAGCCTGTTTTTCATAAAATGCGTGCTTTGTGAAAATCTCACGCCTCTGACGGTTTGCTCGTCTGTTCTACTTGCAGGTAATTGGCCTTTTAGACGTCTTCTCACCAGCGACCAGTCTGGACGAGTTCAACGATGTGTAAGTTTGACTCGGTGTGATTTTAAAGCTTAAGTCTGTCCCAATCTAGCTCCGATGATTTAACAGGCATGAAATTGTGTTGTATTGTAGTGTTGCAAACGTCTGTGAAGCATCCGGTTGACTGTTCCATTATGATGTGCTGCAGGTACCTGGTGACCCACCTGATGGGAGCAGACCTCAATAACATCGTAAAGTGTCAGAAGTTGACGGATGACCACGTCCAGTTTCTCATTTATCAGATCCTCCGAGGACTCAAGGTTTGTGTCCACGAATTTGCGACTTCCTCCATTATGTTTCATAAGAATTCCAGTCAGGAGGTTCAGGGAGACTTTTGGACTGGTGTTACCGGAACATTAACGTGATTACATATTCTCAAGTCTTTGCCAGATCCTCCGAATAGAAAAAATGGACGGATGAGGGAATGAGTTGCACCTTCAGTTTTATTCCTGCGAGGGATTCAGCACAGTTACATAAATACAATATAGACACAGAGTTACTACTGGGATGTGAAAGTCTGAGTCTTGCCCTTGCCGTAAAATGTATTATTCTTTTATTCTTTTATTATATTAGTTTAGCTTTTTTTATTCAATATTAACCATGAGCTCTGAGCTAGAAAGTCCAACCTTAACGAACACTTCCTCCTGTGATGAAGTTTTAACACGTTGCCAGTGGTTGTCCATCGGTAACTCAGAGTCTGCCACAGGATCTTGAAATATTTATTTATTCGTAAAAGACACTGCTAAGACACAGTCACGTGACTTCTCTGCATACAGCCCATTTTTATTTGTTCTTTTTTATACTTTTTACATTTGGCCTTAAAAATCGAGGCTCACATTATTTTGATATTTAAAACTTCTTTTTAATGATTATTTGCAGTCAAAGGTTTGAATTTCATTGTGTTTGATTTATTTTTTAACACTATCATTTTCATTTTCGCTTATAGTTTAGTGGTTCTTTTAGTAGAAATGAAGGACTCAAGGGGGACGCAAACAAGGACAAGGACAAAAAGGCTGGAAACCATTGACAACATGTTTGAAACTTTACACTTGTAAATACTTCACTGGAGGAGACTGTTGTGTTTACAACTGCATAAAAGCTTTAAAGCAGTAATTTAATGCTAATGGAACTTTTTCTGCCAAAAACTAACTTTTATATTAGTCTGTCTTTGACCTTTTAGTGACCCAGTGGCTGCATGTTATGACTTTACTTTCCATTTAGGGTTTCTGGTAGTTTGATGTTTATGAATCCATCATTTGGCCAAAAACAGTCTGTGCCCTGAGCCGAAAACTCTTGAAGACGCATTATCTTCCAGAGTAGGGAAATCTTGCGTTTCGGGTGAAGGAGCCACGTTGTTCACAAACACTAAAAGGCTTCTATTGATTTGTCCGACCGCAGTCTAACAGGAGCAGCATTAGCCCATTATATTTGCTCTGTATCAACTCAATGTTTTCTCTCTCTCTCTCTCTCTTCAGTACATCCACTCAGCAGACATCATCCACAGGGTAAGTGACTGCATTACGATGTTGTTCTGCATCTGTAGCAGGCCTGGATTGAGCAGTGGTTCTCAAAGCGGGGCAAAGGTCCCGCTATTTTCAGCTTTGAAGACCGTTTTATCCCTGTGCTCGTCTTTTTTTGGTGTGGTTTTAGTCTTAGCGATGAGACACAGACACTCGACTCGACTCATCCTCTCCACTTTGGTTGTTTCTTCTTCTACTGCTGAAGCGCCCTGATCTGCACTTCCTGGATTGTATAGAACACAAAACGATCTACATTTTTAGAGCCCAGAATGCATTCATCGCAGCGTTATTGATTTGCTCGCATGCCGTTAGCTGAAAATGAAAGTTTTTCACACTTTTTTTTTTACTTTTTACTGCCTTGAGAGGGAGCTCCAGGCCAGTTCAGTCCAATCTCTCCTTTCTGCGATTTCTAGACAAAAAAAACAAAAAACATATAATACCAAAGCTGAATTACCTTCAACTGCGCATTAAATGTGCACTTTAATAGAAATACATTCATTTTACTTTCATTCTTGGTTTGCGGCATTGCTCGTTTTAGATGAAGGGCGTCGCCAAAGATATTTAAAGCGCTCATTCCTTGTATTAAAGGAATAGGGCACCGTTTTTACATACTGAGATATGTTCTTACCTTAGCTTTGACGAGTTCTTTAGGACCTGTCTGGTCTTCACCCGTGCCTTCAATCACGTAAACACAGCGGCGTTAGCATTTAGCCTCTCCCTCTCTCCTCTATAGCTCCAAAACAGGTCAAGATAGAAGCTAATTACACAAAATTAAACAATGTGGATTTTCTAAGCGGATAAAAGGGGGAACTATATTGTAAGGCGTAATAATACCAGGAGTAGTTTGGCATCCACACAGTAAAGTGAAGATAACTGCGCAGTAAAGTGAAGATTACTGCGCGGATGCCAAATTACTCCTGGTATTATTACGCCTTACAATATAGTCCCCCCTTTTCTCCGCTTAGAAAATCCACATTGTTTAATTTTGTGTAATTATACTTTGTAGTGGAACACTTCACGTAACCATATTTAAATAGGGAAAACGTGGAAGAGCTTGGTAGCTTCTATCTTGACCAGTTTTGGAGCTATAGAGGAGAGAGGGAGAGGCTAAATGCTAACGCCGTCTGCGCTGTGTTTACGTGACTGAAGGCACGGGTGAAGATCAGACAGGTCCTAAAGAACTCGTCAAAGCTAAGGTAAGAACATATCTCAGTATGTAAAAACGGTGGCCTATTCCTTTAAAGCTTCATTGTTTCGATATAGAGTATGGTCAAGGTCGCTGCCGTCTGTCCTGGCCCTGTGTCACAGCCAAAACAAAAATAATTCAAAACATCCAATCTCCTGTCGGTTCTTGATAATGTGAAATGCATTGACTCGTTCTTTCATTTTCAGGATCTGAAGCCCAGTAATTTAGCCGTAAATGAGGACTGTGAGCTAAAGGTAAGTCCAGTGTGAAGTTCATAACTCTTCCAGCTTCTTGTTACAGTCGATATGGTCCAAAAGTAGGGCGGCTCGATTATTGAAAAAATAATAATCACGATTATTTTTGTCATAATTGAAATCACGATTATTCAAACGATTAATGTTGTCTTTAAAAAAAAAAAAGTCTATCTTTATTTTATATATTTATTAATCAAAACACTATGATGATATTTTATGATTTCTGGACAGTCATAAAAGTACAAATGATTTCAAGTTTGCCTCGATTAAAGAGAGGTCCCTGTTTCACACCTGCCCCCTGCTGGCCAGCCCTCACACCTGCGCAAGCAAACTGAGCAGTGCGGCCTGATGACATCATCACACAGCGCCGTTTGTTTATATGTCAGACAAAAGCATGAGCCGTGGCACGTGAAAAGAGAAGGGAAAATAATCCCAGCGCCGTGAAATAACGCAAGTCTGCTTTGCAAAAAAAATGGCCAATTTTTTTTTTGGAAGAATTGAAAAAAAAAAAAATAATAATTAAAAATATATATATATATAATTGATTTTTATAATTTAATTTTGTAATCGTTTATTGTTATCGAAATCGTAATCGAATTTGCTATGTGATTGAAAAAAGCAGAATACCCCCTCTTTAACATTTGCTGCAGATTAAATTAGATTTTAGATTCGATATTTTTCCAGGCAAAATCGTGTCAAAATCTTTGTAAGTGGATTGATCCAAATTAGACATTAGACACATTTTTTGCTAAACATAGTTAACACAAGAGCTTTTATAAATAATCAAAAAATATACGTTGAGAGAAAGTGGTCCAAAATCTACAAATTGAAAAACATTTGCCCCGCGACGTTCCTCCCCTCAGTGATTTCTTGTTTTCCCTTGGGCAGATCTTGGATTTCGGCCTGGCGCGGCACACGGACGACGAGATGACGGGATACGTGGCCACCCGGTGGTACCGCGCTCCCGAAATCATGCTCAACTGGATGCACTACAACATGACGGGTGCGGCAACAAACCTCCAGTCAACACCCAATTTTCTTTTCTTTTTTTTTTTTACATAAGCTCAAAAAAAGGCCGTTTATCTGTTGCAGAGACCGCCGTGTACTCGTTATAATGGGTGTGACGCACAACGGGGAATAATGGCAGTCGTTTTTTGAAGTAGAAGTAGGGCAACTTTTCCATTCTGTAATCTGCAGGTCAGACGCATAAACCAAAACGCTTGCTTTTTTCAATTTGGACACAAAGGTAGTTAGAGCTGCGCAATTAAACGCAGGCAAAATCGAAATTGCGCTTTTAATGGTCGCAATTAGCAAAACGCAAAGACCATCTGATTTATTGAGGCCGTCTGATTGTGTTATAAAAGCGCTTGACCCTGTAGTTTCGAGCGCTGCCTGTTCTGAAATGCAGGTGATTCTTGTATGAGTTTAGCTGCTCCGATTTCAGTCACGTAAATTGTAAATGTAATTGCAAGACTTTTTTTTCTCCAACAGCTGCATTAATGGAACGCTAACGCTAATGTTTTTGTTTTAGTCTCGTGAGCTCTGAAAAGAATGTTAAAGGAACAGGCCACCGTTTTTCCACTCTTACCTGAGCTTAGACGAGTTGATGCGTACCTGTCTGGTCTGTGTGTGCCTGTGGAAGAGTGTGGTTGCTTCTAACTTTACCCCGTTTGGAGCCATAGGAATATACTGGGAGAGACCAAACGCTAGCAACATCTTTGGTCTTTTTGCGTGACTGAGGGCACACAGTTCTACCATACTGTGATATGTTCTTACCTGAGTTTAGATGAGTTGATACGTACCTGTCTGTTTTTTGTGCGTGCCCGTGGAAGAGCGTGGTAGCTTCCAACTTCATCCCTGAGCTATAGGAATATGCAAACAACATCTTTGGTTGTTTTGCGTGACTGAGTGCACGCACAAAGACCAGACAGGTACACATCAACTCGTCTAAGCTCAGGTAAGAACATATCTCAGTATGGAAAAACGGTGGCCTGTTCCTTTAATGATTGCTTTTGTTCTGACTAGCTTTTACAATAAACATTTCAGCCAAAGTTAGTACTAGGCCAAGATACAGCATGAGTAAGATTTGTTCTATAGAGAGTAGGGCAGGGTATTGGCAGTAATACATAATTTTATAAGTGAATATCCTGCAAGTGATATTGCACATTTGGAAAGAAAGAGACAAGCAATTGTCAAGGAAGATGAATAATAATGGATTGAAAACACAAAATTAAAGCAGAACAATGCAAAAAAATATATAATAAATCTATATAAAATCACTATTATTAATATGAAAAACTCAATTTTAAAAAGTTTTAACACTATTTTAATCATTGCTAGGATTAATTATAAGTTATTTCGAACATGTTTATAATTGTCCTCGTTTTAATTTATTAAAATGGTGAATTTTGATATTGTGTCTCGAGTATGTGCGACCAAATGAAAAAGTTGGTAGCACCAGCGCTACTAAAATAAAAGTTAGTCTTGAGCCCTGTTTTACGTTTTAGACTTTTGCTTATAATTTCGGAAACATAAGAGATGGAGACTTACCCTTTTAGTTTTGGAGTCTGCTGATTTTTTTTTTTTACAAAACATGAAAGTCCTTAATAAATGTGCCTCATGCCCCTCTCACACAGCGCCCCCTGTTGTCACAATTCAACACGTTTAGAAGCATCACACACAGAGTGAATTAAAAAATTTGACCAAAAATATTACATAAATATTGGCCTTGGAAAACCCACATCGGTCGACCTCTATTAGATATAAACTTAAATGACTTAAGATATCAGGCAGGCCAACCCCATTCAGATGAGTGGACCCCAAAAATCAATATCGGTTGGGCCCGATAGAGTCATGTGTTCATCTTTATCAAATCTATGCACTGAAATACGGAAGACTCTCAAAAACCTATTTCATTCAGAAGTAACTTTATATTTCTCTCTCATTTCTTGCCCTCCTGTCTCCTCCAACAGTGGATATCTGGTCTGTGGGCTGCATCATGGCGGAGCTGCTCACCGGACGGACGCTGTTCCCAGGCACCGACCGTATCCTTTCTCTGTTCGCATGAGACGCTGGGGTTCGACTCTTTCTCCGCTTGACCGTTTGCTTTGAACACACACTTCATTTTCCACCGGCTTTATTTGTGTAACTCGCTGCAGAAACGGCTCCATGTCAGTGTCGAGCGGAGCAAATGGAAACACATTTTGTATCAGCGTTTTCATGAAGCCTACGTATAATCTGGAGTGTTCTGCATTGTGGCTTTAAGGCGAAAGGCTGCAGGAGAAAACAGATTTTTTCATGCGGTGGGCAATGTTGAGATTTCTTAATATCTTAGTTACACAGTGATAGTCTGTACGTTTGCAAAATGAGGAGAGCAGGAACAGAATTTTCAAAAGTAAACGATCAAGCTGGAAATTAGGTTTTCGTTCCACTCTCCCACAGACTCCAAGCTTTCCAACAATATTTCAAAATGTGGTTATTTTTTAGAAGAATTTTTTGAATATCTAACTCCCAGCCTGATTTATTGAGCTTTTAATCCAGAAATAGAGATCTTTTTTCACTTATAAACAGCTTATTCAAAAACTTTACAAGATCTCAACCCTAAAATCTCGGTTTTCTTTGTGTGTGTGTGTGTTTTTGTATCTAATATATCAACAAAATGAAACCATAGATTTAAACCTGGGTCTATCCATTTATATTTCACGGCTGGAAATATGGGCAAAACAAACATCTTAAAGGGACTATACAGAGTTTAAAACATGTTAAAATTCAGTATTTTCCTCCCCCTACATGTTCCAACAATGTCCTAATGTGTAGAATGAGTTCAGACCTGTTCACCACAACTGCCTCTGAAATCCTGCACTGTCACTCAAAAAAGTGTTTGCTTCGGGTCCGAAGTGCCGTCATGCACGGGCTTAATATAGAGGGTGCAGTTACACGTATGACCTGAGGTAGCAGTAGTGAGTATAAAATGGCCAACTTGCATCTAGCCCCTTTAACTCGCTAATGTCTGAATACTTCAATGTGAACACTAAATTCTTATACATTTTAAGGCGAAACCCTGGAGTTGAATACGATTAGAAAAAAATAATTTAAGTTTTTGTAGATACAATTGGAGCATTTTATGTGTAAAAATAGGCTAAATTATTATTATATTTCTTCCGACAAAATGTAATGGAAAGAGCCAGCCATAGATGAGTTTGAGTGATTACTGAAAACATCTGTAATAATAAAAAGGTTTAAGGTCAGGGATACATTTTGAACAATCTGAAAATAGACCCTTTGGAGCAGTGTTAATTTCGTCGACGAAAATATGTAGTCTTAATTTTAGTCAAAGTGATATTTTTGACGACTAAAACTAAATTAAAAGTTGTTCATGAGACTAAAACTATGACTAAAATGTCCAGATATTTTAGTCGACTAAAATAAGACTAAATAAAAAGGAGACACTAAAATCATCCAAACTTCTATTGACCGTCTGAAAGAGCCTCAGATCATGTAAATTCTCTGCCAAAGGATCAGCTCTGAGCTTTGTTCATGTGGAGCAGCTCCATGAAGCAGAGGAGCTGATTAAATATGATTTTAATGAATATTATAAATGCAAAGTCGACTAAATTCGTCTTAAATTTAGTCGACTAAATTGACATGCAATTTTAGTCGACTAAAACTAGACTAAAATTGAAAAGATTTTTTCAACTAAATCTCAACTAAAATTAAATTACATTTTAGTCAAAAAACTAAAACTAAATTAAAATATGTTGTCAAACTTAACACTGCTTTGGAATAGTAAATACAAGACTGGAATAAAATGAAAAATATATGGTGGAACATTTGATAAGAGCGTCCATTGAGAAATGGTTCCAAGCGCGGAATAATAATAAAATTTCCATTGGTTTATCAGACTAACACACATTAACATTTCAAAGCAGCCCTGGCAGCACAGTCCCGATCTCCATACAGTGATTTCTATTGTTTATACTGCAAAGTCATACTATTTTCACCACAAGTCATCTCCAAAGCCTTGCTGAGTAAAGTGAGCATGAATGGCTGAGTCAGTGTATGTGCTGCAAACAGGAGGCAGCTCCTGTGATTCATCTCCACCCACCACTTCTCCTGCCTCCTCTTTGATTCAAAACCACACGTGCACATTTATCGAGAATGCGGCTGTTTCCAATGTTGGAATAATGGAGCGAAAGTGTGATGGGAAAACAGCTGGCAACACACCACATCTGCAGTGGTTCTCAACTGGTGGGGCGGGACCCAAAATTGGTCTTTGCCAAGCTCTAGTATTACAGATCATTTTGATAGAAGAATGACTGTATAATCAATTAGAGATCAACTGACATATTGGTTGATATATCGGGCCGATATTTGGGGATTTTACAATATCGGCTATCGGTCGATCTAGCGCAGATAAAAGCCGATATCTCTGGGACCGAGAGTGATGGAGACGAGTCCATCCACAACTTCCTTAGCCACAGAGAAACATCGCCGTGAAAATTGTTTAGCTACAACTTTGTTAACTTCTTAACCGAGCGCGTTTCCTCCACTTGATTTGAAAGCTAAGACCCACAAAGCTGATCGTAACTTTTTTGTTGCGTTGTCTCTTTATTGTCGTGTTTTCGTCACGTTTCGTCACTTTTTAGTCGTGTTTTTGTTGCTATTTTGTTGTGTTATTGTTGCTTTGCCGGCACCTTTTCGTTGCTCTTTTTTGTTGCTTTTTTTTATCACTTTGTAATTGTGTTTCGTCGCTCTTTTGTTGTTACATTTTCATTTCATTTTCATCCTCAATTTCGTCGCTGTTTTGCTGCTTTTTTTTTTTCAAGAAGCTTTTGGATTTGGGTAAAGCCAAACAGGATAAAATGTGCTCGGTAAATGGATCTAAACTAAACATGATTTGAACAGAGTCACGGACACGACTTTTGCAAAAGAAATGTGTTAAAACTTGTGCGCAAAGTCTGAGAGGAGAACGACTTATTCAGAGCGTGAACTCCAAGGCTCTTATCACACTAATACAAATGTAAATCGGAGCTTATTATTTGCATTTGCTCAATTTTAACGTAATGTTTAAGAAACAGTGGGTGAACGGGACAATATTTAGAAGTTTGAGTCGTAGCTACATGTTTGAAGCCGCTCCACGCGCCGCCCGGTCCGTGTGCTCTAACCTCTTAACTCCTGCACCGCCTTTCTCTCTCCTCTCTCTTTCCTCTCTCGGTCCTTCGTGAGAATAGTCCGCGCGCTCAGCTAGCTCCGATGTGAGAGCCATCTCATATTAAAACGGTTTAAGTTTCAATACGCAGCAAAGCAAAACAAAACCACGCGCTGTTAAACTCTGAGCTGCAGAGAGAGAGAGAGAGAGAGAGAGAGAGAGAGAGCCCCGCGCGTCATAAACAGAGCAGCTGCGTCTTTACGTTAATAATTACGGCCAACACATCGTGGCTTCTGGCAGGCTACTGACACTAGCGTGCATATTAGTTACATCAGTGATTTAATTTACAGTGCAATCCCTGCAAAGTTTGTAGGTTTGCAAGGCCTACAGAAGACCAGTGCGTGTTTTTGACAGGAGGGGGCGTGGCATCACGATGGTGGCGCTCCATCGTGATGTTGCTCATCCATCGGCACAACCCTAGTAAATATAGTGCTGGGCGGTATGGACTAAAAGTCATAAACACTGTATAAAAAGCTACGTTAGGAGCACATTTAAATGTCGATCTTTTTCTGTGGGCAGCATTTATATATAAAGAGATAACAAAATAAAGTGCTCAATTCAGGGGCGGACTGGCCTTATGTCCATTCTGGAAGAGCACAGAGGGGCCACTGGCTCTAGGGCCACCGGTCCCGCCTCAACCGAGCTTTACCCAAATCTAAAAGCTGAAAAGAAAAGCATCAAAATAGCGAGAAAAAGAGGATGAAAAGAAAACAAAAACGTGAGAAAAACACAAAAAATAGTTTAAAAAAACAACGACGAAAGGTTTCCATCACTTTTGTAGGTCTTAGCTTTCAAATGAGGCGTTACATTGTTGCTCTCCAGTCGAGAAGCTTTTAGATTTGGGTAAAGCCCGGTATAAAAAAACATGAATCTAAAAGGAATTCCGTGGAGTATGGTGTACCACAAGGTTCAATTTTGAGACCATTATTATTTATTATTTATATTAATGATTTTGCTTCTGTTTCTACGACCACCTTTCCAGTTCTTTTTGCTGATGATACCAATCAAAAAAATAATAATAAAAAGCTGAACTGGGGAAAATGCACTTGTTAATGTTAAGGCGGGGGGTAAGAGGTTAAAATATGTATTTGTGGAAGTGCACAATTACGCTAATTTGGGCCAGGCTGGTCAGAGTCCAGGGCTGTTTTTCAGTCCCAGTCCGCCCCTGGCTCAAATTAAAGGGGCTAGATGCAAGTTAGCCACCTCAGGTCTTAGGCGTAACTGCAGCTTCTATATTAAGCTCGTGCATGACGGCACTTCGGACCCGAATTAATACCTTTTAGAGTGACAGTTCATGGTTTTAGAAGCAGTTGTGGTGAACAGGTCTGAGCTCATTCTACACATTAGGACATTGTTGGAACATGTAGGGGGAGGAAAATACTTAATTTTAACATTGACCTGTTTCTTTTTGGTAATTTCATAGCTTATCTGAATTTGAAATATCCCGATATTTGCGATATGGTTCCATATCTCATTTAAATATCGATATATCGCCCAGCCCTTGGTAAATATAGGTTGCACTAAACCTCAGTCAATATGGACGTGCTGGAGAACTGGAACTTGGAGAATTCAGTGGCTGAGTTAGTTTTAACCTCTGCACCACCCATAATGCCATGGCTAGCAACAGAATGCTAATGCTAACGGCAACTAATCAAAGGTGGGACAGAAACAATAATTAAATCACCTAAAGTAATTAAATAAAAAAGGGTTTATGAAAAAATTGTCCGAGCATATCGGCATCGGCCTTAGAAAAACCCATATCAATCGACCTAGTCTATAATCAGTGCCTAATCAACTGAACTCTGCAGAGAAACATTCAATTTTTCTATTAAATACTTACATTTAATGACAAAAAAAGTCAAAATATTATAAGTAAAAGTTGAAAAGTATGTTTTTGGGCATCTCGTCATGATATGTGTGAGGAGTTTCTCTTTGTGCATCAAGAACGAAACTCTTTGAAACTCAGTTTTTCCGTGAACTCCCAAAGCTGTTCATCGCACGCTGTGGTTTCGGTCACATTATTGAATTTTCCACAGTGAACAGCGCGATCTGGAGCCTTCGGACTCGCGCTACTGCGTCTGTTTTGCTTACGGTAGTGTCAGGTTAGTGCGCTCACAGGCAGCACAGCGCCCCCTGTCCCACTGCAGAGGGACTCTCCCCATGAACTATCCTCAAACGTCTTTCCATTTAGTTTAGATCAAGAATTTCAAATCAATGACAATTCATGCAACAGATTTGAGAGGAACTTTCTGAATGTTTGATTTCCACTGTACGAATGAATGTTGTGTGTTAATACATGGACTTATTGTGTTATTTTTTTTGTCCTTTTGTGCCTTTATTTCAGTGCAATGTGGCATTAAGTTGCACAGAAGGAAAACCAGCAAGATTGTGTTGAAAATCAATTAACAACATAAACAACTAAAACAACAATTATGAAACCAGATTTTAAATCTCCAGTTGTTCGGATCGATTGTTTGATTATTTTGATTATCTTGTGCTCAGCTTTCGGAGTTACATAATGTGCTGTGGTGTTTTCGAAGCCGTTCACTTCTTTGTTGAACATTTTGTGGGTGTTCTTTGTGTGTCCTCCCACCACTTTTGACAGTGCAGCACCTGAAGGCAAATAGCGACTAACTCAGTGGCTCAGAATGGGTTTCTGAATAAGTGTGCTCTGAAATGGATGCTCTGCCATGTGGTGAGGCTGCCTATGTAATGAATGCATGTTTGCTGCCGTGACACCTGCTGCTGCGGAGCTGAGGGAGCGACACTGTCACAGTAATGTCGCCAACACCAGCGATAAAGAGGCTTTAGAGAGAGGTTGATCCATATAGATACAGACGGCATCTCTGGAGTCGCCCATATATGGTCATTTTTGAAAACAGTTCAGGGGGAAAACAATTTTGAAAAAAATCTAAACTTTGTCTAATTATTCAAAAACTACTGTAACAAATGCTTAAATATGAATATAGTTTTCTACTAAATAAAGAAATAAAGACATGGAGAGGAGCAAAGTGGTTCAACAGCCCATAAATACATAAAAAAAAACAGAGAATGCTAACAGGATGCTACATGTTAGCATCGGGCTAATGCTAACGGTTAGCTTACGCTTGCTACAACTGCCGTTTTTTCACTTCTACAGAACAATCTACTGTGAGAAAATATCCATATGGGCCTGATTTACACTTGACTTTATTTATGTGATAAATAAGTTGATATTCCACCAGAAAATGGCTAAAAAGAGGGAAAATTGTTTTTCTCTAAAGATTCTATTTTCCCCCTCGGCGAAGCCACGCCCCCTTCTATGACGAGATGCCGTCTGTATCTATTGGTTTATCCAGGCTTTCTGTTCAAATCAACAGAATAAATTTAAAGGCACACCACGTAGAATTTTACTTATAAATATAATTGAAATACTAGCATTTATTTTATGATAGATCACTTCATCATTGGAGAAAGACCTCATAAACATGTGTTTTTGCTGTGAGCGGCTCAGCTCTCCTCAGACATGACAGTAGCTTTATCGGGAGTGGGTACGTCTCCAACTCGTCTCTATGGAGATGTGACTAAAGTCAGTAGAATTTGAGATTAAAATACGCTAAGTCCCCATCCAAATCCATTCTTTGATTATTCCCTGCAGTAACAGTATTTTTCTGTGTCGAGCTGGTCAATAAGAGTATGTTGTGCACTGGTGGCAACAGTATAGTACAAAATGTTACGCAGTGTCCCTTTAAAGCAGTACTAAGTAACGTGTTTACCTTAATAAATCCTTGTCGTAGTCACTGTGGGGGTAATACAAGTGTTTATGGGATGATTGGAGGGTCTTTCATCTCCCCCTGGTGTCTCTGGCCAGAAAACCATGTTTGCAACTTGACTGCCACCGGTCCGGAGAAAGCAATACACACTAATGGAATCACGAAGAAGAAGCTAACATGCTAACGGGCAAAGCTAACTGCGGGCTAGCGTCACTTTAAACAGTATTTACAGCAAAGTTTGAGTGAAAAAAAATATTTCCATTGTATAATTGGATGCACGGTAACCCTCTCTCCCTTCGCCTTTCCTGTCAGCGTAGTATTTACTCTCCAAGACAATAAGTTAAAAAATCGTAACTTGCTACAACACCTGCAGTTGCGCTTATGGCCTCTAGGGGGAAGAGTTACTTAGTACTGCTTTAAATATAAGCACTTCTGATATTTTTGGCCAGATTTTAGAAATGTCTCATCTATAATCCTGTGGGTGTTGCTTCGAAACATGTCAGTGTTGAACTGTCGGTACTTTAGAGGGAGCTTGCCAAAAATCAACAGATTACAAAACAAAAAACGGCAAGTCTCTTTTGGTTCTGACATTATGAGCAAAAGTTTGCGACATAAAGTATATGAAATAGATGAACAAACTTGTGACTCATTATTAAAGCTCTGACTGAGCTCTTTCCAATGCAATGGGAAGCCACTATCACTTTCAGTTACGAAAATATAGCCTTTTTATTGGCCAATCGCCAAAATTGTCAAAAGCAATCAATCAAGGCCGTGGGAACCCAGGGTGCTGAGGGCGCTGCAGCACCCCCTGGTGGATAGTTTGTGAACTGCAGGCAATATTAACCCCTTAACTCCCACCTGAACCAAGCACATTTTCTCCAGCTTCACCCCAAGTCCAAAAGCTTCTGGAAAAAAGGTGTGAAAATAGCGACAAAACTGAGACGAAAACAATGATGGAAATGTGAAAAAAGTGAGAAAACATTGACGAAAAAGTGACAAAAAGTTTACAAAAAGTGAGAAAAATTTGACGAAAAATTGCGAAAAAAATGACGAAAAAGTGATAAGAATTTGACAAAAAAATGCGAATAATTTAACAAAAATGAGATAAAAAAAAGTGATAAAAAAAAAAGAAAAAGATCCATTTAGTTTTGTCGGTCTTTCAAATGAGGCGTTACACTGGCCTACAGGATTTGGGTAAAGCTGAACTGGAGAAAATGCTCTCTGTTCAGGCCGGAGTTAAGATTTTAATAAATAGGATTTATGCAAAGAAAAAGTATATTGGGGGTAAATTTTGCCCCTCAGCGCCCCCTAACTAAAATATCTTCCCACGGCTCTGCAATCAATCAATCAAAACTTAAATTATAGAGCTCTTTTCATACACCGTTGTATTGCAAAGTGCTTTACAGATTAAAAACACTTCCCGCCCATCCAAATATCAGCGCAATACATCGGCCGGCCTGGGTTCCCACAGCCTTGACTATTGATTATTAAAACTCTGATATTTGGCGATTACTTTTTTCATCCTGCCAACCCCGTGTTCCCTCAATGCCCCTTGACTCGAAGCGCCGCAGACATAAACCAGCTCCAGCAGATCATGCGGCTGACCGGAACGCCCCCCGCCTCGCTCATAAGCCGGATGCCCAGCCACGAGGTGAGACGCCTGCGGTTACTCACCCCGTTCCTAAATTCATGCATAGAAGAGGGCGGTTTTATTTTCGACGCAGACGGCGCTGTCACACTTCGCAAAGCCGTTTTTAGACTGGCTCGTCTCTCCGTCACCGCCTGTACCTGTTCGTCTGCCGCCCGAGCGCCCTGCCAATGCTGGAATGAGCTGCTACTCGTTTTGCTAATCTGAGGCGCTATCATTTGCATAATAGCTGCATTGGCCTGGTTTTATTCTTCACTATAAAAAAAAAGGAAAGAAATATCTATACTGTGAGGAACCTGAAATGCACACTGCAAAAAGTGCCCTACTAAAAACCAGGGGAAAAATCTTAGTTTGTCTTGTTTTAAGGAAAAAATTCTGCCAATGGGGTCAGCATTTTTTTCTAGAATATTTTTCTCATCACAAAACAAGAAAGAAACACTAAATTTAAGCAAATAAAGCTGGAATTAAGCGAACTGTCCTCAGATAATGGAATAATTTAAGGAAAACATTCTTATTTAGTGAAAAATTGTGGGTATTTTACTTAAATGTTGCTTGATTTAAGCAAAATGTTCCTAATAAATACTAATATTTAAGGAAAGTATTGCCCGCGCCCGGAGACCCACCTCCATGATGTTGAGCCAGGCTGATGGTCAGAATCACCTGGCTGGAGGATTCACCTATTGTGCATGTTTTTAGTGGCAGACACAGGGAGAACATGCTCCACACAGAGAGGCCCCTTTGGGAATCAAACCCAGGACCTTCGAGCTGTGAAGCTGAGGCTCTAACCGCTGTGCCATCGCGCCGCCCACTTTAAAGAATGGAATGTATTATCTCTCTGTGAGAATCAGTTCTAAAATGAAGAGTTGTTGTGATCTTATTTTTTCTTCTTTCTTGTTACAAGAAAAATTAGCATGTTTTTAGCAAATATATCTGAACAAGAAATGGCTAGATTTTATTTCCTGAAATAAGATTTTGCTCAGTGAGACATTATTACTTTTTAGGCAAAAAATAGGAACTTATTTCCTAAAGTAAGACATTTTTTACTTGCTTAGAATCCACTTTTTGCAGTGCAGCATCTTCAAATGCATTTAAAGAAAATTGAGAAGGTTTTTCCACAGATTTCAGAGTTTAATATGTGCTGAACATTATTTATTTTTCCAGTCAGAAGGGACTGATTTTTCCAGTAAGGGAAATGTGATGGAGTTTGACCATTGTTGTCATTGAACTCAGTGTTGTTTTGCGGCTCAGGCGAGAAACTACATCAACTCTCTGCCCTACATGCCCAAGAGGAACTTCGCTGACGTCTTCATCGGAGCGAACCCCCTGGGTAAGTCCTGGCTTACAGCTCCATCTAGTGGCTTCATGGTGGTAACGTCTTCTACAAAGATGTTGCATTGAACCCAGTGTCTGCGTACATTGGTGTATGAATGAGAGTATGAATGGGTGAGTGGATCCTTGCTGTAAAGCGCTTTGAGTGCCTAATGTAGGTGGAAAAGCTCTTGGTTTTTGTTCTCATCCTTTCCAAATGTTTGGCATGTTGCTCCCAATATAATTAAATGAATGAATGAATACTATAATCTAAATGTAAAGTTGAGTAAATGGATTATAGATTTAGTCGACTCCTCTCTCCCTCTGTCAGCCGTGGACCTGCTGGAGAAGATGCTGGTGTTGGACACAGACAAGCGCATCACGGCGTCCGAAGCGCTGGCCCATCCGTACTTCGCCCAGTACCACGACCCGGAGGACGAACCCGAGGCCGAGCCGTACGACCAGAGCTTCGAGAGCCGCGAGCTGGAGATCGACGAGTGGAAGAGTGAGACCAGCTTTCACTATTTGCACACTTTTTTTTTTTCCCATAGCTACATTGTTGGCTGGGGTCGGGTCGGGTTGGGCCGGGTCATCTGTAGTGCTCATTCCTGGGGAGAACTGGGTTGTTCGAAATGTGTCCGGAAAGTTAGAAAGTTGGGAAACTCAAATACTCGGGAAACCTTTTTTTTACTGTTTATTTCCCCATACATACATTCTTTATTATAACACTATAAAACACAAATATAATGCTGCCCAGTAACAGTGGACAGAAATGATTGATTGATTAGTATTATTACTGTTATTATTCATTATTCAACCTTTACTTAACTAGAAAGGTCTCATTTGATATTAAAAATCTTTCTCAAGAGTGTCCTGGCCAAGAGGCAGCAACAGAAATGACTTTCAAACATAAAACAATGTTCACCACAATTCATACATTATAGATTCACAGAGGGCTGCTCGATTATTGAAAAAATATTAATCACGATTATTTTTGTCATAATTGAAATCACGATTATTCAAACGATTATTTGTTGCCTTTAAAAAAAAGTCTATCTTTATTTTATGTATTTATTAATCAAAACACTACACTACACTTTATGTTTTCTGGACAGTCATAAAAGTACAAATGATTTCAAGTACGCCTCGATTAAAGAGAGGTCTGTTTCACACCTGCCCCCTGCTGGCCAGCCCTCACACCTGCGCAAGCAAACTGAGCAGTGTGGCCTGATGACATCATCACACAGCGCCGTTTGTTTTTATGTCAGACAAAAGCATGAGCCATGGTACGTAAAAAGCGAAGGGAAAAGCAAGTCTGCTTTGCAAAAAAAAAAAATTGATTTTTTTTTTTTTTAATTTAAAATAAAAATATATATATATATAATCGATTTTTTGCGATTATGCTAATTTTGTAATCTTTTACTGTTGTAATCGAAATCGTGATCGAATTTCGAATAATTGCACAGCCCTAGATTCACACTTCCACTTGTGTTTGGAAATCAAGGAGCGATCTCTACAAAGCAGTTTTGGCATTTCGTCCTTGTGTGTGTTTTTTTGCTCATACTTGTGTGTTTTCCTCCCAGGGTTAACGTACGAGGAGGTGCTGAGTTTCGAGCCGCCACAGTTCGACAGCGATGAGATGGAGTCCTGACTTTTCCCCCTTTCCCGTTTAAGACCACAACTCTTCTGGGGACGATCACGTGACTCTCTCCCCCTCTCTCCGTCTCACTCCTCCCTCCATCACATTCAAGTGCCTGCCACCTCCACGTTTAGGGACTCTCAATCAGGGACACGATCCAGTCAGACATCCCCTCCGACATCTCATCCGCTACCCTCTGGCTTTGGGAAACATTCATTTTTAAAGCAGAACTCGGTAACTTCTCCAGGTTTTTATTTTGTTGATGTTTTTTTTTTTTAAGTTACTGGACCATACTAGCCTGAGATTCTACTTTCCTTCTGGTGAGTGAGCGCTTTTACAACTGGACTTTGAAGCTGTCTCCTTTAAATACAAAGTTGGCTATGTTTTGTTCGGGATATATCATGCAAAAGAGCTTTTTTTTTTTTTATAAACCGTGTTGTAATGTTGTTTCGTCAAAAACAGACATGAACTGGCATGCCGCTTCATTCACACAGTTTTGAGAATTCCTTTTCACTTTGGTGGTTTCTTCTTCTACTGCTGAAGCACTCGAAACTGAAAAACTCGAAACTGTCCTCCACACTTTTTTTTTTAAAGCCCATTATCCAGCATTCGATCGGTTCCCGAGTCGCAAACCGCAACCGTTTTGACGGAAGAGAAAGTTTGTTTTTCCATGTCATTCCCACTGCGGCCTGCGGGGGGGGGAGCTCCAGGTAGAACCGCTGTCTAATCCTTATACAGACAAACTTCGTAACGTTCATTGCGTCTACTTGTGTTCTAGTATCACTTTTTAGGTTAGTTTTGTCAGACACTAAGGTTAGAGATGTTAAAGATCTTTAAAGCAGTACTAAGTAACGTGTTTACCTTAATAAATCCTTTCCGTAGTCCCTGTGGGGGTAATACAAGTGTTTATGGGATGACTGGAGGGTCTTTCATCTCCCCCTGGTGTCTCTGGACAGAAAACCATGTTTGCAACTTGACTGCCACCGGACCGGAGAAAGCAATACACACTAATGGAATCACGAAGAAGAAGCTAGCATGCTAACGGGCAAAGCTAACTGCGGGCTAACGTCACTTTAAACAGTATTTACAGCCAAAAAAAAAATATTTCCATTGTATAATTGGATGCACAGTAACCCTCTCTCCCTTCGCCTTTCCTGTCAGCGTAGTATTTACTCTCCAAGACAATTAATAAGTTAAAAAATGGTAACTTGCTACTACACCTGCAGTTGCGCTTATGGCCTCTAGGGGAAGAGTTACTTAATACTGCTTTAACATCTCTAACCTTAGTGTCTGACAAAACGAACCTAAAAAGTGATACCTTATACAGACACTCTCTCTCTCAACTATAAAACGTCAAAAATCAATGCTCAGGTCCCGAAAAGAACGTTTTTAACCCCCAAAAGTTACTGAGTTTTGCTTTCGTTATTTTGTTATTTATTTGTTTGGAGTTTTTTTTTTTTTTTTTACCTCATGAGTGTCTATGTGTAACCCCCAAGTCGTCTTCAGTATTGGTCAAAAAAGGTTCTTGCTTCTCAAAAATCTGAATATTGTGAGAAAGGATCAGTGATTTCAGTCGATGAAAGCTTGTCCCGAGGATGATGCTTTTACTACATTAGGCACTTGAAGCGCTTTACATCAAGGAACATGAACTTTTCCACAATATTCAAATGGAATGAGATGCTCCGTACAGTGTAAATAACAGTGATCCGTATTTTGCACCCAAGAAGAATATGTTATAATAATTAAGCTCACGCTGGCCAGTTTATTACAGTACAGTTCAGCGATTTTTGACAAAATCCCAACCAACTCCGGACTAAATCAGGACTGACTTCTCTCGTGGTCCCGCCTTAGCGCCGCAGGATTATTCCCTGAACTCTTTTGCGTTTACCTTCAAATATTGAATTGCAACGCATAATCCAGCCGCTAATTTAAAGCCGCACTCACCTTCTGCATCATTAACGGAGGCGGTGAAACTCGGCGAATCCTTGTCTTTCTGCTCCTTATTTCTCGCTCAGTTATGAATTTTCCACGGTGAAAAGTGTCATCTCGGAGCTTTCAGACTGATGCTACAGAGTTGGTTTTGCTAGCAGCAGGTTAGCGCACTCTTGTATCGCTTGAACACCTGGCGACTGAGGGCGGAGTCTCACGAACTTTCAGTGTCGGGATTAAATACTTCTGTTTGACTTGGTGGTTCGAGCTTCGCATTGAGAAGCATTGGGAGCTGTTGTACCTAATAAAATGGCCAGTGGGTGCTCTCCAACCGGCCTCGGCGCACTTCAGGATATTTAACGGAAGTCACGAATGGATTTTTCTATTAGATTTAACCTATGAATAATAAATGGATTGTAAATGTAGCCTTGTACAAAATGGCCTCTTGTCAGAATTATAATACTCTTTCAAACGGCCCATGAAGGTAATTCAGGATTCAGGAGTCAATAAGTCTGAATTCTGTGGGGATTTATTTATTTATTTTTGTAAATAAAGACGTAGATAAACCAGGACTAACTTTGGATTTTGTTTTTAAACACCCAATCCGGTCAAAACAATGTCTCATCCGCTCTTCCCTCGGCCCCGTCTGGTCTTCTCGCTGTCTGGGTCAAAGTCTCCCGTCCGATAATAAGTGTCAACTGTCATAACTGTTTCAATATCATCTATTTTTTAACAATATCCCCTTAAACTTAAAGCTAAAACTTGCTATAAACAGTTGTAAAATACCCCCAAAATACTTAAATCAAAACCACTATTTGTACAAAACGATGCTTGAATGATAAAATAATTTCACGTCTCAAATTCTTGCGTACTTCCCATGTTATTCTCATTTATTGACTTGCCTTTGTGTATTCTTGCTTGTTGATATTTTTAAAAGCATCGTATCCACCGGCGCATTTTAAGACACATGTTTGTATAATAATTTCCACTGCCTTTTAGCACTTCTCTCTCTCAAGACTGTCTTGGCATTTCTTCTCCACTTTTGCATGAAGAGAGCTCATATTTTATAAGGGGGGGGGGGGGGAATGTCAACATTTTTAGAACTACAGTATGTATTGAATGTTCATGCATCTCGCCTTGTATTTAAGTACTTGTTTTGTTTTTTGTATATCTTTGTTAAAGGTAATATTTCTAAGTGTTTTATAATGATTATTTATGAGTTTTTTTTGTCTCTTAGGATCTCCTTACTTTGAGCCGTGGAGACTGCGTTCTCTGTCCGCAATGTCTAACGTAACTATTTATGATCAGCTTTTTAAAACTTATGTTACTACACATTTATTTAACCCTTTTCACTCATTCTCAACTGCTGGTGGGGGGCAATGTAGTGCTGTGGTTTAAGCCTTCGATCGGTTGTAACAGACGGCATCTCTGGAATCGCCCATATATGGTCATGTTTGAAAACAGTTTAGGGGGAAAACAATTTTGAAAACTTTTTCTAATTATTCAAAAACTACTTTAACAAATGCAGAATTATGAATATAGTTTTCTACTAAATAAAGATACAAAGACATGGAGAGGAGCAAAGTAGTTCAACAGCCCAAAAATACATGAAAAACGGAGAATGCTAACATGATGCTACATGTTAGCATCGGGCTAATGCTAACGGTTAGCTAGCACTAGCTACAACTACCTTTTTTTCACTTCTACAGAACAATCTGCTGTGAGAAAATATCCATATGGACCTGATTTACACTTGAATTTATTTGTATGTGATAAATAAGTTCATATTCCACCAGAAAATGGCTAAAAAGAGGGAAAAAATGTGTTTCCCAAAAGATTCTATTTTCCCCCTTGGCGAGGCCACGCCCCCTACTATGACGAGATGCCGTCTGTATCTATGCCGTCTGTATCTATGCCGTCTGTATCTATGTTTGTCCTCAGAGGAATAAAGTCGTATGTAAACAAAGCGGCTAATGCTACAACAGTTAGCTAATACGATGCTAACGCTATATTTCTCCACAAACATGATTGAAAACATTCTAAATAACGTCATGTTTGAAGGCTGTGACCAGAAGCAACGCTCACTTGTCTGATGCAGTGGTTTTGTTACAGTTTTATCATTAGCTACACTCCTCCACTGGGGGCCGCCATTGCTGCGTCTTCATCTCGTTAACTGAACTCGGAGAACTCTGGTCACGTCAGTTTACAAGTTGTAATCACCACTTCAAGCGGGGGTTTTTGCAAGTGGGAGGTGGGAAATTTACCAGTTACGAGTTGCCTGGAACGCACCACTACAGACTAGTTAAAATAAACACATTTTATCTGGCCATTTGCAGACTAACATACTCGTAAAACTGTTAGACAATTAGCATTAGCATTAGCAAGTGAAGTAAATAAGAATAGCTGCAGCCAGTTTGTACAGTCATTTGTTGAATTTGTCGAATCACTCCCCAAATCCTCATTGTTCCAAGTTTTTAGTTTACCAGCCCAAGCTCTGAATGTGCGAACACGACTCATCAAAAATGAAATTCAAGTTGAGTCACTGTCTCTTAAAGCAGTACTAAGTAACGTGTTTACCTTAATAAATCCTTTCCGTAGTCCCTGTGGGGGTAATACAAGTGTTTATGGGATGATTGGAGGGTCTTTCATCTCCCCCTGGTGTCTCTGGACAGAAAACCATGTTTGCAACTTGACTGCCACCGGTCCGGAGCAAGCAATACACACTAATGGAATCACGAAGAAGAAGCTAACGTGCTAATGGGCAAAGCTAATTGCGGGCTAACTTCACTTTAAACAGTATTTACAGCCAAGTTTGAGTGAAAAAAAAAAATTCCATTGTATTATTGGATTCACAGTAACCCTCTCTCCCTTCGCCTTTCCTGTCAGCGAAGTATTTACTCTCCAAGACCATTAATAAGTTAAAAAATCGTATCTTGCTACTACACCTGCAGTTGCGCTTATGGCCTCTAGGGGGAAGCGTTACTTAGTACTGCTTTAAGCCAAGACTTTAACTACTTTAACTGCTCAGGGATTGACTTGAGCCATGTTTCAACTTTCAACCACAGTAAAAAATAAGAACAAATAATAAAAGATTGTCGGATCCAATCTTGACCCATGGGATGGGTTTGGGATCGGGTCCACCTACGACCTACTAACAAAACACTATTTTGAACACTATTCACTTAACTAAATCCAAAGTTTGCTTGTAGTTGCGGGTACAACCTTGGCACAACTTTCCCACCCCAACCACCAGTTGAGAATGCAGTCGGTACTTTTCTTATTTATGAGAAACTGGCACACTATGGTGAATATATATAATTGATTGTTAGCTAGGTTAGTGTCATCAGCACCTAGCTTTAGGATTAGCCTATTATTCATGTATAAGTATTAAATGGGTCCAACAAACTAGCACTAAACCATAGCAATGTTACTGCTGTGACTAAACAAAGTACTTATTATTATTTTATATAAGAAATTAGGCCAAATTGATGACAAATCACATAGAAATGGAAAGTAGGTTTTGTTTCAACCAGGACTAAACCGGTCTGAGACAGGATTGTACTCGGATGGAACCAACTTTTAATCAAGGAATTGCAAGAATCCTCATGAAAATCAGACACATTTGCTGATCTGTTGATATTGATCTCATCCTTTGTCCTGTCCCTTCATTAAAAGAACATTTCAATTTCTCGTGTGTGTGAAATCAAATGTAATTTATCATGTGATTGTGTAATGCTATTTTTAATGATTTTTTTTGTTTTTGTTTGGGCACATTGTTTTGGGGGCTGCATATCACTGGATGCTGAAAACCATATTTTAAAACCTCTTTTCTAGACAATATTGGTGTTCATGTCGTGTTTAATTTTTTTGGTTTTGCCGGAGATGTGTTGAATATAATGCTATTTTTCACATGTACCACAAGAGCAGGCCATGCCACCTGTAAATATCACAATTATAAAATAAAGCGTACTATTTTTCAAAACGATCATGCAGGTTTTTGTGTATAATGGTGTGAATGGAAATGGAAACATTTTATTAATGTTTATTAATGACAATGTATTGGCTTTACTTCAAACACAACTCTCCGCCAAATAGAGTTTAGCTGATTACTTTTTATTATTAAAGCATTTGTTGCTACTCAATAGTCAGCTGCTTTTTTTTTTTAGTTTAAGCCAATTTAGTATCAAAATTATCAACATAATGGATATAATGCACAAATAAAATTGAGTAATTATGCAAGATAACAAAAAGGGTGACCAGACGTTCCAGTTTTGAAGCCTCTGTCCCATATCCGCTTGGATTTCTTCAAAACCGTACTTGTCCCAGTGTTATACAAGCGCTTTCCCAGTTTTTAACCAGTGACATGTCAGAAGTAGCATTGTTTACTTTACTTTTATTGACATTAAAGGTGCTTATGTAACTTTTTATGTGGAAAAAAAAAGTTGATATTCGTGCGGAACTTGTAGTGACCCCACGGCTGTATGAGGGGTCAGCATGGCACCTATACTTTCGATCGTGGTGGCCTATAGGACACTCCAGGATCAATTGTTTGGAAGGTTTTCACTGCTGATGGAGCCTCTCAGCAGAAAACCTACAAAACCGGGGTCACTACAAGGTCATATACACACACAAATAGCGACTTTTTTTTTTTTTTTTTTTACATAAAAGTTGCATAATGCACTTTAACAGGGGCGGACTGAGACTGAAAAACATCCCTGGACTCTGACTAGCCTGGCTCTTACCGCCCGCCTTAACATTAACGAGTGCATTTTCCCCAGTTTAGCTTTTGATTATTATTTTTTTGATCGGCGTCATCAGCAAAAAGAACGGGAAAGGTGGTCGTAGAAACAGAAGCAAAATCATCAATATAAAAAATAAATAATAATGGTCCCAAAATTGAACCTTGTGGTACGCCATACTCCACGGAATTCCTTTTAGATTCATGTTTTTGTATACTTTTTTCTATCTATCTTTTTTTTTCTTCACGTTTTTGTAGGTTTTTTACTGTCCATGTTTTTCTCATGTTTTTGTTGACTTTTCATCCTCTTTTTCTCGCTATTTTGATGCTTTTAGATTTGGGTAAAGCTCAGTTGAGGCGGGACCGGTGGCCCTAGAGCCAGTGGCCCCTCTGTGCTCTTCCAGAATGGACATATGGCCAGTCCGCCCCTGCACTTTAATGTTAGACATTACCAAGCAACCTGGGGTAGAAAAGTCACTTTTCCACACCTTCCCAAATTCCCACTGTGTCCTGTAACAAACGTTTCTATAATGTATATTATTAGGTTAAAAGTATGATGTTTTTTGTAGGGTCATGTAAAAATAAATCTGTAAACACAAAACTGCTGTTTGAAGAAAAAGAAAAAAAAATCTCTTTTCACTTTATCTTATGTACTTTATCTTTTGGGGAATTCATTTAAAAATGTTGATTTTATTTTATTTTTTCCTGTGAAAATAAAGGGGGGACCGGGTCGCATGGACATTATCATTCTCATTCTATTGTTTTAATTTAAAATATTTCTAAGGCCTAACACCAAATTTATTTATTTTTATTTTATGTTTTTTTTTTATTATTATTGAAAAGTATATGAGTATACAAAGTATGCCAGGGGGTAACAGAGTTGTACAATACAATTATTCAGTTACAAATATATTATATTTTGAGCAAATACTTAGAGCCTTTTTGTTATTAGAACCTTCCAAGATCTTGATATATGAGAGAGTATCACTAAAAAAATGTGCAAAGTTGGGTTTCTGCTTAGAATATTTACATTTGTGAATATAAAATTTGGACAAAAGGATAAGTAAATTAATAACAAAATATATATCTTCATTCTTTTGCTTTCTGAACAACTGCCTCGCACCAAAGGTCTGTGGAAAAATAAACGCGTGTTTTGTTTAAATCCCGTTTTTTTCCTTCAGCGGTGACGGCCCGTGAACTCCCCGCCTCCTCTCTCTTCTTGGCGCACTTCAGAAATCCGGACACTTTTACCGGCTACTGAACGCAGCGTGTGTCTATCTATCCTGGCTGTCTCAGAATGGAGAGAAAAGGTACAGTCCGTAACGACACTTTCTAATTCACCCACACCACCTTCACGCCACGTAACTGGATTGTGTTTACAAATCTATCCGTGCGATTGTTTACCTGAAGCGCGTGAGCCGTAAGCAAAAGTGGACCACGCGCTTTGCTGTACGTCAAGCTAGCTGTAGCATCTTAGCTTTACATCAGAAACATGGATTTCCAGCTTAACGTTTGCCATCGTATCTGCTCTATACGTTTAGGATATACTGATAATAAATGGTGCACCGTCCAAAAATGCTTGCAGAACTGTTTTATATACGAAAAAACACTGTGATGCTAATGCAATTTGAGCATAGCATTGAGGAGTGATGGGCTGCTAACAACCTGCTAGCATCTTTGATAACTACAAAACTGTACATTTATAAGAAATTAAAGACAAATCAAGAGCTAATACTTTGTCTTGCGTCATTACAGGCAGGTCATTTATGAGATCGAGTCAGATATGTGTAAAAATGTATTGTTCTGTGCTGGTTAGAAGTGCCTTACACCTGTTTGTTGCTTTCCAGTGCTCG
This sequence comes from Gobius niger, assembly GCF_951799975.1. Lineage (NCBI taxonomy): Eukaryota > Metazoa > Chordata > Actinopteri > Gobiiformes > Gobiidae > Gobius > Gobius niger. The sequence continues at coordinate 7,143,258 of NC_136875.1, forward strand.
CTATCCAAGCCAGGAAGAAGAAAACCAAACCCAGAAAACCTGCCAAAAGGTACGTCATGTTTGGCTCCTTTTTATTTTTGTGCGTGGCTTCACTTCTAGGCTATGTGACATGGACTGGTGGTGCTGCTCTGGGTCATCTTTAATTTTATACGTACAATATGAAGTGATGTCTTCATCCATGCACCAGCAATGTGTTTAAGTTGGGTGTTATTCTGGTTTACACCCAGGTAAGACATATTTTGGACCAATGTAGGGCAGATCTATGTTAGACCTGTTTATTACTCACGTGTTGTTGATCTAGGCCTCTTGTGACTTGGATGGTTTCATATTTTAAGAGGTGGAACTTTGTTTGAAAAGTCTGAGATCATCTTGAGAATAGATTTTGCAAATGGACAATGCATATTTTAGTGGTCGATGGTCTCAACTTGTATAGTGCTTTCCCACCTACATCAAGGAACCACTCACCCATTCACGCTCTCAATTCATACACCAGTGTACGCAGACACTGGAGGCAAAGTGGGTGAAATGTCTTTCCCAAGGACATAACGACAGTGTGCACCTGCGGGAACTGGGATTCAAACCCCCGACCTTCCGATCATGAGACGACCTGCTCTACCAACTGCGCCACTGTCGCCCCCGATTTCATTCTCTGATTGTACTGCAAGTTATTTTCTTTGAGCTCAAACTAGATACTATGATTGAAGGACTATATCCTTCTTCTAAGTATGAAGAATTCTACCCATGTTCTTTAATCTTTATATAATATTCCTGACAACAAGTACTAGTACTAGTAACTGTATTCAAAATACTGCACAAAGAGGGGAAATGTTCCTTTTTAGTACTTTGTACGGCTACATTTAGTAGCTTTCTGGACCTAATGTCTGATTTAGGTAATATCCTGTTCCCCTTAATAAATACTATTAGTAATACAGTTGGGGGGGGAAAGTATTTGGTCAGTTTCCCATAGACCAGGGGTGTCCAAAGTGTGGCCAGGGGGCCAAATGCGGCCCTCAGACCAATTCATGGTGTCCCTCGGCCTCTTGCTGTATCGGTACACATCACCAGAGATGGATCTTTTTATTTGAAATGTAATAATTCTATACAATTCTAACTTAACAACTAACATTTTATTGTGAGACAGAGCTGCATGAAGGGTTTAAGCTTAAATAGACGTATGGGGCACAATTTAAACCTCTGCTAGTCGAAGGTTTTGCGGCACTAACTACTGATCTACGGCCCTTCACCCCGTGTACGCTTCAATATGCGGCCCCCCATGAAAAAAGTTTGGACACCCCTGCCATAGACTTTCTATTGGATTTTGGCCAAAAAAAAATCCCAACTGTACAAGTTTTAACGGGATGATTGGGGGGCCTTTCATCTCCCTCTGGTGTCTCTGGCCAGAAACCACACTTGCAACTTTGCTGCCTACGTGTCGGAGGAATGGAATCATGAAGAAGAAGCTAATGGGCAAAGCTAACTTTCGGGCTAGCGCCACTTTAAACAGTATTTACAGCCAAGTTTGATTGGAAAAAAATAATAATTCCATTGTGTAATTGGATGTAGAATATCCCTCTCTCCCTTTGTCTTTTCTGTCAACGTAGTATTTACTCTCACGGACGATTAATGAGTTCCTTCACAGGAAAAGAGTAAACTGTGCAGACATGCTTTGGATCGTAATAAAACGATCCCACAAAAATGACCAATCCTCAGCTCTGGAGATCGTAAGACGGACTAATATCGTCATATCACCCACCCCTAATGTGCTATAGTCAGAGGAGAGAAACAAAACTTGTGGCAACCAAACAAAAGCAACAGAAAAGGACATTTTTATTATTTTTAAGTGCATTTTTTTTGCTATATTGCACTTTAAAATAAACTGTACTTTTTTAATCTGCTGTTACTATTAGTTGTGCTTCTGAATTTACAAATTACAAACATACAGTTAGTTTTTTGTAATAAATGTCACGGTAGCTAAATATTAATGTTGTACTTGAATGAGGAAGAGAGTGAGTGGTTGTTGGTGGTCGATGGCGCAGCCTCGCTTTTGTCAGTCTGCAAGTACTTTACTTTTAGCACCCTGAGTTCAAATTGTATGCATATTCTCTCAGTCGTAAATGTAATGGAATAAACAAAAATCGTATAGTTGATTTGCATAATAAGAATTTAATTGGCCAGTGCTGGGATGCAGGACCAGGGGGCCCATCAAGGAGTCCACTTTATATTTTCCCTTATATCAGTCATTTATTTTTGGTGTCATTAATTTCTTTGACATGTATTTTAGTGTGTGTTGTCACAATACTGAAATTTCAAACTCGATTTTGATGCTGAAAATAAAACTCAATTCTCAATAGCGATTTCGATACCGCAGTAAAAAAAAAAAGAAAAAATCCCATGTTTGCTGTTGGAAACTCTTGTCTCTTTCCTTCTGAACTGTAATGTCTACAGTGCAGGGTACTCAACATTATAATAGTTTATTCAGATTTACAGTGTTCTTGAGACATTAAAGGGACTATACAGAGTTTAAAAATGTTAAAATTATGTATTTTCCTCCCCCTACATTTTCCAGCCGTGTCCTAATGTGTAGAATGAACCCAGACCTGTTCACCACAACTGCCTCTAAAATCTAAGTCTATATCACACTACAATGATGACCAAACCTTCTGTTGGTCTGTAAATGCAGTAAATTAGAATAACTGCCTTGTATAAAATGTCTCTCTCAAAATGGCTGTAGTGAATGTCTTGAAATCGGCCTCTGTCTCTTTAAGAACCTCTGACTCTTTCCGACACGCCCCCTCCACACGCTGTCTGTGGCATCAGTGGGGAGGGGGTTCTGCTGAGGAGCAGTGGTTGGTTACTCGGCTGGTGACGAAAGCTCGGAGGCGTCTCCAGGAGGTGGGGGCGTTCCTAGGAGGACTCAGGCAAACCTATCCCTAAAATGGCCGCCATCAGAGTTTTTACAGATGACTCAAAAATACGTGAATGTGCCAAGGCAACACTTCAGGCATGTTTTTTAATGAGGGAATGACATAATAACATGATGTAAAGCTTGAAAAAGTCGATTTTGCCCTACATCAAATCAACTTGTGACGTAGTTTGTTAGTCCTTTCGTTGTTTGTTGCTGATGGTCGTGTCCAAAGAATTCAGCAATCTAAATATTTGCATTTCCTTAATGTAAGACACCCGCCACAAAAGCCACTCGCACGTACGCAGACGTTACAAAACATCACAGCCCGTGTTCTGATGACATCGCAATAGAGTGTGGAGCAGAAAGGCCCAACCCGGGACTGGAGTCGAAAATTGGCACGAGCTACACACTCTTTGCATAACATCAGCTACAAACTTGTTTTGTACTTAGTTGAATTGTGACGTCTCTGTCAAATAAATAAATACTGTGGCTAGGTCTGGTTATGTTGTTTGATTTGTCACTGAATTAGAAGTTTAAATTATCTAGAAATAGAATGTGCATAAGATTTCCTCTACATTCAGGGTCCATATGGGTAACAACAAGTCAAATTGAATGCCTTTGAATACCAAAATACCATCGATTAAAAAAAAAAAAAATTCCTTTAGGGCTGCAAGGTTTATTGATATCGAATCGCAATCAGGGTTTTGACTACTGCAGTTTCTTCTGTCTCTGCCGTTTGAGTGATTGTGGAGCCTCTGATCAGCTGCAACAGATACAAGGTCTGAGTTTCCCCAAAGCGGTTTCTAAAGCAGGGGTGTCAAACTCATTTTGGGTCGCGGGCCGAAATTAAGCTCCCAGGGCGGGTCGCGAGAAAACTAGGGCTGCTCGATTATAGAAAAAATAATAATCACGATTATTTTAGTAATAATTGAAATCACGATTATTCAAACGGTTATTTGTTGCCTTAAAAAAAATCTTTATTTTATTTGTTCATTTTTATTATTATTTTAAAAAACAACTATGGACTAAATTTTCTTTGGACAATAAAAGCATTTTTTCACACACGGGCGGGAGGGCATCCTTAATAATCGTTTGTTCTCGATTATGCTATTTTTGTGATCGTCTAGTGTAATAATCGAAATCGTAATCGAATTTCGATTAATTGCACAGCCCTAGAGAAAACATTTCCCAATAAATGAATAATAATAAGCTGTGATTTTGTCAAAGCCCCAACTTGACTGCAGCTTCATTAATACACTTGTACACTTACACTTGTATTGCACTTTACAAGCCTTTGTCACAAGTTCCTCAAAGTACTACATAGTAGTCATCATTCATTTACTCCACACGGTGGTGCGCTGTTTTTGAAGCCACAGCCGACCTGGGGCAGACTTTTTTACCATGTGGCTATGTAATGTGGTGTTCATATCCTGAGCTCTTATTTTGTCAGTGCCCTCTGCTGGACACGTGTGGAACCTTTTTTTACATTCAAGGTCCCCTAGTGGCGAGAATGAGCATTTTGGTTATTCTTTAAAAAAAATCATAACTCCGGACAGGAGTGGGCTAGAGACTTCCTTTTTTTTTTTTTTTTTTTTTTTACATACCCTGGAATTTATGCTCTACGGGCAGGGGCTGGATTAAATCATCTTGCGGGCATTATGTTTGACACCCCTGTTCTAAAGTGTTTAGATGGCTGCTCTGTGATTCTATCCCGGACTTACACTAGTCACGTGGCTGTCCCCCAGAGGTACTCTGAATTTTGGAGTCACTCCTCCAGAAGAGGGCGCTGTCCACATAAAACCAAACATTTTTGAAAGTAGATTATTGTGTTTTGTTCTAATGTGGGGCAATATGAGCGAGAATATGTTGTTTGACTAAAGTCTAAACGCAACATGACTTCACTCATCATTTTAGCCGTGTTTGCATTTAAATTTATCAAATATAGAAATCGCTATCAGGTTTTTGTCAAAATTGTGCTCTATATTATTTTCTAGCAGTTCACCTACAGCGTCTCGCGTTAATAACCACATTTTCAATGCTTTGCACCTGAAATGATTATAAATGGCAATTCGAGTGGTTTGTTTTGGTTCATTTGGGGGTCACGACCAGAAAAGTTTGGGAATCCCTTCTCTAACCAACAAAATCCAACACAGAGACCGAGATGTGTTTTCAAATAATGATCAAATAATTGCAGAAAAGGCAAACGCTCCTCAGCATGAAGTATCGGCACTGATGTTTTGGTCTGCTTCTGCTGCTGCTGTGTCCTTCCTCACCTGCAATGCAGTGCTGCCCGGCCTGGGCCAATCACGGCACAGCTCTCGGTGCAGGGGGCGGGACCCGGCGCTTGCGACAGCCAAGGAGACTTCTCGGTCAGAGCCAGAGCCAGAGAGAGGAGGAGAGAGAGAGAGAGAGGGGGGAGGACGGAGAGGGAAGCGCTTTGCTGAACGCGTGGGTAAAAGTCCGTGTGCGCAGTGCTGCAGTCCACTCATCTCCCTTTTTTCCTTCATCGGATCGTCCTTCACTCATAGTTTCAGCCATCAACTTTTCATTTTTGACGCTTGGGAATCCGGCCCGTTTCTCGCATGGCTCGAGAGGATTGTTTTAGCCCTTGAACGCTGCGGGGAGCCGGCGACTTCTGTCCATGGGAATCCGAGCCTCTTGCAGGTATGAGTAGTTCAGGAATTCCTACAATGATATTTTAGTTCAATCTTTTTCTCCTGTTGCATCGTTTTCTTCCTCCATGAGCGCATTCTGGTTTAAATTTGAGCTTCTGCGCTGGTAAAAGTCGAAGTACAGGCTTACGAAAATGTTCCTGGTGATGTCAAACTATGCCAGTGCTCGGGGTTGTCCTATTTTAACGCCGAGGAACGGTCTGTCCAAACTATGTGTTTACTGCGGCACGGGGCAAACCAGGGGCATTTTTTTAGTCACTTTTCAATCTCACTGTAGTAATTACGCCTTTGTTTAAGTACAAATTATTGTCATAGGGCTGTAACTTGGGGCTTAAGTTTAAAAGTATTTAGTTTATCTACAGCATATTTGTAAGATTGGACAAACTAAGCAATCAAAGTTGACGAGAACATGGCTTCCCTTGCTGATATAACTCGCCAGGCTATATTTGAAAGTGGACCGAGACTAAATTTAGGACCCAAGTCTAGACCGAGAAACGGGACTAAGGATTCCGTTAAAGCATGAATGTGGCAATTATCGATTGTCGGACACAGTGTAATTTTGTTTGTGTCGCAAATGCAGTTTCCGTTGAGATTGCGTTGCTTTGAATAGGTTCGCAGAGTCCTCGGTCAGTTCGGGTTCACGCTGTGCCGTTAAAGTGATTATTTATGGCGTATGCAGCATCTCCGTCCTCGGCAGGTGCACAGAGAGGTGTGTGTTGTAATATTATATTGTAATGTAGGGCTGGGCGATTTTGGGAAAACATAATCACTGTTATTTTCCCCATTTTTTTGTTTAAAGGGATGTTTCAGGATTTTTGACATAGGGCCTCATTTCCTAGTTATCCAGAGTGTTGCTGATTTCTGGAGATATATATTTTTTTGTAATTCATGCAGTTCTTATATTTGAAGAGTTACGTGGCGCTAGGCTTGTGCTAGGCTAGTGCATTTCTATGGTATCAGCTATCCTGCATTAAAAACAGTCTGACCCGCTCCACAGAGCACCTGAGGCAAATCACTTATAACGCCAGACTAACCATATAAATGTTTGTCGATAGCAGGGGCGGACTGGCCATATGTCCATTCTGGAAAAGCACAGAAGGGCTACCGGTCCCGCCTCATCTGAGCTTTACCCAAATCTAAAAGCTAAAAAGAAAAGCATCAAAATAGCGAGAAAAAGCGGATGAAAACAAAACAAAAATGTGCTGGAAAAGCAACAAAAAATGTGATGAAAAGGCAACAAAAATATGAGAAAAACACGGACAAAAAATGATAGAAAAAATAATTAAAACAACAAAAATATGACAAAAATGACGTGACGAAAAGTTTTGTAGGTCTTAGCTTTCAAATGAGGCGTAACATTGTTGATCTCCAGTCGAGAAGCTTTTAGATTTGGGTAAAGCCCAGCATAAAAGAACATGAATCTAAAAGGAATTCCGTGGAGTATGGTGCACCACAAGGTTCAATTTTGGAACCATTATTATTTATTATTTATATTAATGATTTTGCTTCCGTTTCTATGACCACATTTCCCGTTCTTTTTGCTGATGATACCGATCAAAAAAATAATAATCAAAAGTCGAAAATGCACTCGGTTAAGGCGGAGAGTTTTTCAGTCCCAGTCCGCCCCTGGTCGATAGAATATATTTTTGGAATGTAACTGACCTTGCATCACATGAATGATCGCATTTTGAGGGACTATTTTCTAGCAGATCCCTCCGCCGCTGCGTAGTTTATACAATCACAAGGCTGATGCTGCTCAAATATAAGGTATTTTTAAATGCAAAATGGTTAAAATTACTCTATCGACACAGACATTTATATGGTTAGTCTGGGGTTATGAGTGATTTGCCTGATATCGTAGAAATGCGCTAGCCTTGCATTAGCCTAGCGCCACGTAACTCTTCAAACAGAAGAACTCCATAAAGTACAAAAAAAATATCTCCAGAAATCAGCAACACTCTGGATAACTAGGAAACGACGCCCTATGTCAAAAATCCTGGAACGTCCCTTTAAAAGGAAAAAAATAAATAAATGTGGTTTCCTGGACGAGCATGTAAACAGATAAAACGACATCGGCGGCAAAAACAAAGCGTCGCAGTACAGCCTCCCCCTAAAAATGTGAATGTTTGGATAATGTCAGAAGCGACACAACGACTTTACACGTAAAATCACCAGGTCCTCTCCTCTTTGTGCCGCATGTGCCATCCTGCGCTTCCTGTTTGTTTGGACCGAGTCTTTTCCCTGGGATTAACCTGACAGGCGCCGCAGCATTGCACCGTCCATGTCTTTTTTTCCATACTGCGACCGGACCGGCCAATTCTCCTCGATTAAAACGCGCCACGTGATTATTGTGATCAACCTTTACTAAAATCATGATGAGATTAATATTCGATTCATTGTCCAGCCCTAATGTAATGTGTCACAGTTAATTCTAAAAAGTCTAAGGTTTAGAATCTGAATCTGCCATGTCATTATTGGGAGAACCCACATGAAACATAAACGTCTCCAAAATTCAAAGTCCTCTCCGTCAGCGCGTATAAACTAAGGTCCATTTGTTTCACTGAGAGGTTTTCAAAAGTGGTGATAATAGTCCATAATATGAGCATGATGTTGGCCAGCTGAAAGCCCTTTCTGCCATGAAAGTAATACGGTTGGTTTGTGACTCCAGACCAGCCACATTAGTCAATGTTGTTGTTTGCCCCGGCCCTCCAGCTGACATTTTTGGCAATAACGGTTCATTGTTTGAAGTGAAGTTTTGGAGTTTCAATCAGTGACAGGTCCAACTGACTGAAATACAGATAAATCCAACACACTGACCTGACATGGGGATGTCATGACTCTAAAGTTTTGAATCACGATTCTTGAGAGGAAAAATATGGTGATTTCACGATTATTCTCTATTATCAAAATGAATGAAAAAAATACAGGGAACCTTTACAGTACTGTTTAGTTAAGGAGCACCAACCCTGTGCCCTTTGAGGCATTATCCCAAAAAAATCAATCTGAACCAAGCACATTTTCTTCAGTTTGGTTTTACCCAAATCTAAAAGCTTCTTGAACAAAGCGTCAAAATAGCAACGAAAACGAGGACGTAAATGCAACAAAGACAGACAAAAAAAGAACGACAAAAACATTATGAAAAAACTATGAAAAAGAAACAAAGAAGCAAAACAGTGACAGAAAGCAAGGGAATAAAACTATCCACTTATCTAATCCAGGCAAGAAAAAGACACAGGACCAAAATGTGACAAACACATACGTTTTGTCGGTCTTAGCTTTCAAACGAGGCATTAAGCTGGCCAATAGGCTGTAAACTCCAGTCGAGAAGCTGAACTAGAGAAAATGCACTTGGTTAATGTGGTTAAAGTATGAAATTGTCGTAATATGTTTGTCTATAATGAAGCAGTATACGTTTTCTTCCACCTGGCTGAAGGACGGCGTCGCTACAAACGAGACGGTCATCTTGCATGTGCGAAGCTGTTCAGTTTGCCTGTGTGACTGCGCCACGAGCGAGAATAAAGACGGCTCTATGTAATAAAGATGAACTGGATTAATCTTAAGACTGGAGGTTTCATTTTGCAGCCATGTCGCCCACATAGCTTTGTCCAGCGCGTGAGAATTCTGAGTCATAATTCTGATTGACGTTTCTCTATGGATTTGTCTCGCGCGAGCCCCGTGTCGTTCCACAGCTGATAAACATGAGGCCAGCACAGCAGCGCGGCGTTTTCTGCTGACACACGTTCACGCCGTGATGCCAAACCAATTAAAAAGCCATTAGCTCCGCGTGCCGCGCCGCGGCTCCTCTGGGTTATTGCTGCGTTTAAAAGACGACCAGCTAAGCCTTTTCTGAACCACAGCGTTGAACTCGTCGCAGAGCGGATTAGATTACGAGCAGTAAATAAATAGTTTACTTATAGCGCCCGGCCTGAAGACGGCAGCTGCTTTAGAGATGAGAAGAGATCATGTGACTTGCTCTAGTTAGCGCTATCGAGGTAGTCTCCCTAAAAGTCTATCCTGGAAGAGAGAGGGAGGGGGTCATTGTGATTAGATTTGCAATTCTATAATTTTAAAATGCATTTAAAGGATCTGTATGATGCTATTTTAGCCATCCCAAAGTAAATTATAGGCATTTATGATATATTTCTCACAAAAAAATAGTACTCCATAGTGGTAGAGGTACAATATAAGTATTTTCTGGGGGTATTTTGCAAACCCAGAAGACAAGACGCTTCGATTCAGTTAACTCCGCCCCCTCTCTCTGAGCGGATCTGCCCATGCATTATTAGCAATAAAATAAATATAAATATCACAGCAATTAGTGAAATTACTTCACAATGCAGTTATAAGGAGTTGACATCTGCAACACAGCTTCATTATGGCTAGCACACACGCTAACACACACGCTAACACACAAGCTAACACGCGTTTTGACTCACCACCGCTCTGTCCTGGCATCTCCATCACATTGGGGACTCGCGTTGTTTATAAAAGTTAATCCACTTTAAGAAGATTCACCAAACATCCATCAGAAACAGTCACAGAAAAACACTATTTTGGCTGATAGTCGCTGAATCCCTGAAAGAAATTCCAACCTCTGGCGAGTGGCCTCTGCTTTAGGAAGGTTGAAAAAAGTCCTGCACCTCTCGTAGCCAAACGCGCTTTTCTCCGCGACATTATCGCTAAGTAAGAAAAAAGAACAGGCGTGTCCAGAGTAGGTTAGAAAGAGCTCCATCTTCACATCCTTCAATACAAACTCGACATCTGTTCAGACGCTCAGGGGGTGCGTTTGTGTTTTCAGCCCTGACCTGGAAGCGCTTCCGCGGGATTCAGGAGGATTGCTGAGAACTGTGTGAATGAAGCCAAAAACCACTCTGGGGGTGTTTTTGACAAGGAAATAGCAGAACAACATGGCTAAAAGCTCCAAAAAGTCAATTTTGCAGGATATAGGCCCTTTAGGAATGGGTTTGTGTGCATGTTGAGGGAAGACTGAATAATTGTTAGCAGTAGTTGATATTTTAAAGAGTAATTAGCTTGTTGCACAATGTGGCTACGCTAGTTCCTCTGAGCTGAAGTTGTGGGCGCTAGTACTTCCTGTTTGTATTCTTTTCCATTAAGATTAGCTTAGACCCGTTCAAATCATGGTATTTCCTACAGTTCCTGGTAGATGATCACTTCCTCAGGTTAACGAGTTGCTGTAAATATTTATGTTTATAAGGATCAGTGAGTTTGTCTTGAAGCTAAAGGCTAACATTAACTTCATGCATTAACCCCTTAACTCCCACCTGAACCGAGCACATTTTCTCCAGTTTGGCTTTACCCCAGTCCAAAAGCTTCTGGAAAAAAGGTGAGAAAATAGCGACAGAAATGAGACGAAAACAATGATGGAAATGTGAGAAAGAAGTGACGCAAAATTTGACAAAAAAATGACCAAAAAATGACAAAAATTAGACCAAAAAAATGACAAAAATTAGACAAAAAAATGACAAAAAATTGACAAAAAAATGACAAAAATTAGACAAAATATAACAAAAAAAATTAGACAAAATTAGACAAAAATTAGACAAAAAATGACAAAAAAAAATCTGATGACGTGCGGAAAAAGATCCATTTAGATGAGTTTTGTAGGTCTTTCAAATGAGGCGTTACACTGGCCTACAGGATTTGGGTAAAGCTGAACTGGAGATAATGCTCTCGGTTCAGGCGGGAGTTCAGAGGTTAAACATTTGAAATAGTGCGTTTATTCAGTTCTTTCATAGCATGTTAGCCTTTAGCTTCAAGACAAACTATCGATCCTTTATGATCTCAGGTGTCTCCTCTGAACTCATCGAGATTATTCCAGGAAAAGAACACAGACCGGAAGTACTGGCGCTCACAGCTTCAGGTCAGAGGAGCTAGCATAGCCATACCGTGCAACAAGCCAATTCGATGGAGAAGGTCTGAATGAGTTAAACACAAGTTGCAGTCAGTGGATGGCAACTGGTTAAGTTTCTGTTGTTGGTTGTGCTCCACACTCATACCTAGCATCCCAAACGTATTCTTATCCTAACATTGGCACATTAGATTTCACTCTACTGCGAATAAAAACGGGATCAACCTCAGGCATCCAGAAGTAACGACTACTTGAAATCTGTTTGCACTCCGGGAATAAAACGGGTTAAGAGAAACACCTTCCCCGTCACTATAGCCCTGTTGCATTAAACAGCAGCAGCACATGTCCTATTCACAGAACACCACTTGTACATTTAGCTCCATATAATGAGCGTTAAAGTTTAATGCTGCCGGGGCTGTATCCTTTTTAATATCAGTTATTTGTGGAGCGGCTTCAGTGGGAGGCTTGAGGAGACTGACTCACACATACCTGCGATACCGCGATGTGTCAGGAGGACAGGGATAGAACCAAGTGCCTCCGCAGACAGCCAGGAAAAGGGACTGGTTTAGCAGGCTGCGAACGTCGGGCTGTGAAGATGACAACGTGAAAGGTGCGTTTGTCGAAACTGTGTGAGATTGAGGACTTTGGATTCTGAAGTCTCGCAGATACACAGTGAGCTGCGAGTTGCTCACTTTGTCACTTTGAGGCTGCATATTTGAGATGCTTTGTGTGACTCTGCTGACTTGGTGGCTTGATAATAGGGTGGGAACCTCTGGCGATAGCTGGGACAAGATATCTGATCACTTTTCAATCTTAGCACTTCAATAAATGTCATTTAAGGTCAACATTTTACATCTCATAATTACTTGGTGTATCGCAATCCGTATCAGATCAGCCCCTGAGTGTCCACGCTTCGATACAGTCCATGACTATTGTTCAATGACCTGACGATGTGGCGATATTCATCTTATTCCGCCCCGTCCACTTTTGCCACTTTTTTTCGTTGTCTCGGCACTTCCGTTGTCCAGACACTTCCGGTCGAGCGCGAAGCCCGTTCATTTAAACGGAGAACGAGGGAAAATATTCTCCGCTCAAATCTGATGTTTAGTCGATTGATTTGTGTAAAAAGTCCAATGTTCATTTGCACCGACATGTCAACACTGCAGCGTTTCTCTGGGCGGCCTAAAAATGGCTTTGTTTTCATGGAGTGGCTGATTTTATGTGGACTTCTCCAGTCATGTTAAAGGATAGGAGAAAAGGGGCGGGCACAATTCATGGCGGCGCCCACGTGAATAAGGTAATAGAGTTGACAAAAACCTAATTGTGATTTTTCTGACAGATATTGCGATTCGATTTGTGAGTTTAATTTATATATAGCGTTGTGTTTATTGTTCATGCAGTTGAGCTGCAGATAAACGTCATACCGCCTTTGTGATGCCCAATCCCGTCAGACCTTGGAAGCTAAGCAGGGAAGGGCCTGGTCGGTACTTGGATGGGAGACCGTTTGGTAACACCAGGAAGCCTAGCGAATGTAGTGAGTGAGTGAGTGAGTGGTGGTCGGAGGGGCCGATGGCGCAGACTGGTTGCCTCGCTTCCGTCAGTCTACCCCAGGGCAGCTGTGGCTATAATAGTAGCTTACCACCACCGAGTATGGAGTGAATGAATAGTGCAATGTAAAGCGTCTTTGAGTGTCCAGAAAAGCGCTATATAAAACCGATGCATTATTATTATTATTATTTAAAACTGCTGTTAAACATCACGGTGCTCAGTTATTACGTCGCAGCCTCAGAGGAAAGAGGAAAAGAGGCATTTTATGGAGTTGTCAGAAAAAACACCCTTCGTTTTAATCTTCTCTAATAATAAACGTGCCACTTTTTCCCTCCATTCAGCTTCATAAATGCATAGTCCGCATCACAAGCTGCAAAACGCTGCTTTATGAAAATCCGCCTCATATTTGCGTAAATAACCGTCTGTAAAGATGTTACTTTAGTGCATAATGAGCCGAGGCCATGGGCTGTTTGGACCCACCCGCTGTGCGATGAAATGATGATTCTGTGACACAGCCCTGCCCACAGGTCGCCAAACACTCGTTTGTTACGTGTGGTGAAAATAATTTGCACGAGACACACGTGGAGTTTGTTTTCAGACAGACATGATCCTTCTGCAGCGAGGCTCGATCATTCTGATTGGGAACATGTCTATCACGATGCGCAAGGTGGAAAAGGACGGAAAAAAAGCTCCTAGAGGTTAAGTTATTACAATTTTGATTCGATAAAGGCTAATCGTGCAGCCCGAGATGGAATGGTATAAATTTCCTGTTACCATGGAAATGTTTGTATGAACTAATAAACGCTGTCAAAGACTAACATTATTTAAAGACCGCATGTTGAATCAAGTTCATTTTGGCCTTTGTAAGTAATCGCATTCAAGCAGCAATTATTTTGGGATTGTATTTATTTTTCAGCTTCTTTTTAAACTTATTTCGATTTTCTTCTTGATTGGGACAAAACACAAGAGGAGATGTCAGGCCTGTGTGATCATTTCAAACACTTCAAAGACAAAAGCAGTTTGATTTAAAAAAGATAATTCTCCAAAATAAATCAGTTTGTCAGCTTGACTGTGTGAATAAACCGGTTTGACAGTAAAATAGTTTTTGGCTTTAATCGCCGTTCGTCCCTAAGCAGCGTCTGCAGGAAGAAGGAAACAAATGAAATATTGCTTAGTATTTTGAATTGCATTAAACCGTATGTAATTAATTAATCGGAATTGATTAAGAAAAAAGAAGTCCCGACCCAATAGAAATGATTAAGAACTAGATATATGCAAGTTTAGTGCAAATATTTACAATAATGTGTAAATACAATCATTGCAGAGTGCCCGTGGGAAGAGAAGGCTGACCTTTCGTCGTAGGTTCATGTACTAAAGTATAATGCAGTCCACGACTCGCTCCATATTCGCATAACAGTCCATAACAGTGTTACCGTGATGCTCCAAACTCCAGGCCCTGCACTGTGAATTTTCCTTCTTTCTTTCTTTCACCGTGACACCTCTATAAAGCCATGTAATGGGTGCAGAAATACTGGCTCTTGCCGCAGCAAATCCAATATGAAGCGGCCCGTTTTGTCCCACCAAATCCACACAAATCACAAAAGTCCTGCAGCATGTTCTTAAAGTGGCCTGATGTTTATTCACCGGTCCGTTTCTCTGTTCCCTCAGACCAGAGCCTCCAGGGCGCGGCGGCGGCGGCGGTGGCGGAGGCGGAGGGTCTCAGGGCCAGGCGGACTCTCCTCTGCCCGACCAGGACGAGGAGATCCTGGGCTCGGATGACGACGAGCAGGAGGACCCCAACGACTACTGCAGAGGTACCACACTGCACAGCATCTATGTCATTTCTCCATCTGTGAGATCAATATAGTATCATCTATCTATCTCTCCTCTCTCTCTCTTCTTTTTCTCTCTCTCTCTCTCTCTTCTCTCTCCTTCTCTCTCTCTCTCCTTCTCTCTCTCTTCTCTCTCTTCCCCTCTCCTCTCTCTCTCCTTCTCTCTCTCTCTCTCTCTCTCCTCTCTTTTTCTCTCTTCTCTCTTCTCTCTCCTCTCTCTTTCTCTCTCTCTCCTCTCTCTCCTCTCTTTTTCTCTCTTCTCTCTTCTCTCTCCTCTCTCCCCTCTCTCTCTCTCCTCTCTCTCCTCTCTTTTTCTCTCTTCTCTCTCCTCTCTCTCCTCTCTCCCCTCTCTCTCTCTCCTCTCTCTCCTCTCTCTCTTTCTCTCTTCTCTCTCTTCCCCTCTCTCCTCTCTCTCTCCTCTCTCTTTCTCTCTTCTCTCTCTTCCCCTCTCTCCTCTCTCTCTTTCTCTCTTCTCTCTTCTCTCTCTTCCCCTCTCTCCTCTCTCTCCTCTCTCTCTTTCTCTCTTCTCTCTCTTCCCCTCTCTCCTCTCTCTCCTCTCTCTTTCTCTCTTCTCTCTCTTCCCCTCTCTCCTCTCTCTCTATCTCTCCTCTCTCTCCTCTCTCTCTCTCTCTTCCCCTCTCTTCTCTCTCTCTATCTCTCCTCTCTCTCTCTCTTCCCCTCTCTTCTCTCTCTCCTCTCTCTCTCTCCTCTCCTCTCTCTCCTCTCTCTCTCTCTCTCTCTCTCTCCTCTCTCGCGCACCGAATGGGTGCTGCTGCCGGATGCTCTCTCATCGAATGTAATTTCTCCATCTGTGAGATCAATAAAGTATCATCTATCTATCTAGCAGGGCACGACATACGGTCACACGGGAGATGCTGAAATAACACTTCTCATTGATCCACAGGTGGATATCACAATGTGAAGATCGGGGACCTGTACAATCAGAAATACCACGTGATCAGGAAGCTGGGATGGGGACATTTCTCCACCGTGTGGTTGGCCTGGGACATCCAGTACGTCTGACTTTTTCAACATGATTGTTAACGGTGTTCAACAAAAGCCACAATGCTGACCCGTTCTGTGTTCCGATCTCAGGGAGAAGCGCTTTGTGGCGATGAAGGTGGTGAAAAGTGCCGAGCATTACACGGAGACGGCTTTGGATGAGATAAAGCTGCTAAAATCAGTAAGTTACACTTAGTTAGAGCCTGCGTTTAGAGGCTTAGAGGCTGGACTTTGCCACTAAGTTCAATATCTGTGTGGCATTGTTAAGGATTTATCGATATTCCTCATCGGTCCAGTACTTTAACACTTCTTATAGATGCTTGTTATGGCAATCTTTGAGGGTAATTTGCCATAGTAAGCAGCCTGGGCTGTAGCCTATGCTTGACGTTTGCTTTTTAATAAAAACAAATGGAATGTCCAGACTTACAGCATAACGGAGACGTTTTGGTTTAATATGGTCCAAGTTCCACTAGTTCACATATAGACAGAGTTCCACAGTTTTCACAGCACAATCAAAAAACTGTTGGGCCTAAAACCCAGGCCAGCTTCCACACCACAAGGGTTCCCCCACCTGTCCATATAATGAACTGCATGGCTACCTGGCCCCACCCACACACACAAAACATAAATATAGCTGTTGCCTACAAAACAAAATAACTGCCCCCTGGACTCTGTGGAGGTGGTGAGTGACAGGAGGGTGTTAGCCAAGCTCACCTCCATCATGGACAACACCTCCCACCCACTGCACGGGACTGTAGAAGAGCTGAGCAGCTCTCTCAGTGGAAGACTGAGACACCCTCAGTGCAGGACGGAGCGCTACCGCAAAGCCTTCATCCCCACTGCTGTCAGACTGTGCAATAAGACTGTGAAGTAACATGTGCAATAATCTCTGTATCAGCTGCACTTTATTAACTCTGAGTGATCTTCTTGACGCCGATTGTAACAAGTGAATTTCTCCTTTGTGAGATCAATAAAGGATTATCTTATCTTATCTTATCTTAGAAGGGAGAGCCTTTTTAACTTCTTGCTTCAGTGCATTTTCAACAGTTTTGCTTGAAGTGATGGGAAAAAAATATCAACGTGATGACAACACAGTAATAACATTTGGAAAAAGATCCATTTAGATGAGTTTTGCAGGTCTTAGCTTTCAAATGAGGCACTACACTGGCCTATAGGCTGTCAGCTCCATCCAGGAAGCTTTTAGATTTGGGTAAAGCTGAAGAGATGAAAGTGCCGCGTAACACCAGCACTAAGAGGACAGTCAGGCTGGAGCTCATCCGTCCAGGTGGACCTCGGCCTCGGTTTTTGATTCCCATCCGTACTTCCCTATTGTCATTTCTTCTGTAAATATTGTGTAATAGATGCAGGAACACTGACTGTTTACTTTTGTTTTGTAGGTGAGGAACACAGACCCCAACGACCCGAACAGAGAGCGAGTGGTGCAGCTTCTGGACGACTTCAAGATCTCTGGAGTCAACGGCACACGTATCCTTCACCCGTGTTTGTGGGGAACATCCGCAAAGTTCTGCTCAAAAGCACTCTTTCCTGTCTGTTTTGCATAACTTGTCCAGTTTGGTTTTGAATATCCAGATTTCCCCTCATCCCAATGTTTGCATTAGTAAATACGTAGATCCTTTGTGTTGTGAATTGACACGTACTGCAGTCGCTCAGGCTGTACAAGAACCTTCACAAACAACAAAACATTAGGTCCACTGGGTCTTGATATTAAACCAGCTAATCATGTAGATAAGGCGAGACACGGCAGGTGAAAGTACTGATTTTTCACGCAGTGGTCGAAGTGGAGATTTTTATCTATTTTCCTCCCTTTACATCTTAGTTTTCATGTCAGATATAAAAATGACAAAACTCACCCGCATGATGTTTATTTTATGATGTTTTGTCTGCGAGGTGGAGCTAACCCGGAAGTAGCTGCTGCGCCGAAAAAGTGCAATACATTTTTTTCTCACATTTATATCTGTGATGTTCAGCAAAAGTTTCAAATTGACATCTCTACATTTATTTTTTCTCCCATTCACCTGCCGTGTCTCGCCTTACTATCAAATATTTCAAGCTTTTCTCAAATGCTGGAGATATAGATATGCAACATACATTTTCACAAAAACTGCAATAGAGTTTGGAATGCGAGCATATTGAGCGTTTTATTGTTGTCCTTGACTTGATTGAACCTGTCAGATATTTGCATGGTGTTCGAGGTGCTGGGATATCACTTATTAAAGTGGATCATCAAATCCAACTATCAGGGCCTCCCTCTGCCCTGTGTCAAAAGTATCATCAAACAGGTAAAGAATCCCCTGAACAGTATCATGCAAAGTCATGGAGATTTTCCATCAGAGTTAGAGTTAAGTGATCACACTCTTCATTCATTCCTAAGCATTATTTTTTAAATACACTCTTCTGCTTTAAATACACACCAGTTACACTACATTGTGGTAACAGGTTCGTTTTGAAAGAAGCCATTTTTTTGGCCAGGTGTTAAGAACTTTTGCACAATGATTCCAGGGGCCTTAAGGCTGTTTTACGCCTGTGACCAACTCGCCATGCGGTAATGAAAGTGTGGAATTATGGCATTTAGATATAAATTAGATGCATCTGTGATCAAAGAGTTACTAATATGTCTAAAACGTATTAGTTAAAGAGGGGGTATTATGTTTTTTTCAATCACATAGCACCAGTCTATAACACACTACAATGATGACCAAACCTTCTGCTGGTCTGTAAATGCAGTAAATTAGAATAACTGCCTTGTATAAAATGTCTCTCTCAAAATGGCTGTAGTGAATGTCTTGAAATAGGCCTCTGTCTCTTTAAGAACCTCTGAGCCTTTCCGACACGCCCCCTCCACACGCTGTCTGTGGCATCAGTGGGGAGGGGGTTCTGCTGAGGAGCAGTGGTTGGTTACTCGGCTGGTGACGAAAGCTCGGAGGCGTCTCCAGGAGGTGGGGGCGTTCCTAGGAGGACTCAGGCAAACCTGTCCCTAAAATGGCCGCCATCAGAGTTTTTACAGATTACTCAAAAATATGTGAATGTGCCAAGGCAACACTTCAGGCATGTTTTTAATGAGGGAATGACATAATCACATGATGTAAAGCTTGAAAAAGTCAATTTTGCATAATACCCCCCCTTTAATATTTCTATTTGTATTTTTGTATTTTACTTAAAGACACACCGCGTAAGATTTGACCCAATAAACAAAATTGAAATACAAGCATTTATTTTATGATAGATATTTTCACCGTTGAAAAATACCTCAAACAAACATGTCCTTTTACTCCGAGCGGCTCAGCTCTGCTAAAGCATGACTACAACTTTACCGGGAGTGGGTACGTCTCCAGCTCGTTTCCATGGCGACGTCGACTCAAGTCAGTAGAATTGAGAGTTAAGCAGGTTAGGCCCTCATCCAGATCCATTCTTTGATAACCCGCTGCAACAAAAAAAAGCATTTTCTGTGTCGAGCTGGTCATTGAGAGCAAGTTATGTGTTGATGGTACAGTATAGTCCAAAATGTTACGCAGTGTGCCTTTAAATTTGGGTCAAGAATGACTCAATATTTAATTTGGTCAAGATACAGTGGGGAAAAAAAGTATTTGGTCAGTTTCACATAGACATTCAATTGGATTTTGGCCAAATACTTTTTTTTCCCCCACTGTATATTAAATAAAGATAAAAACATTAGATTTTGTTGCTAAAAATATTGACAATTTTATGCATAAACGGCTTAAATTTATATGAAAACACAACATGAGGAAAAACTTGCAATACATTTAATTTTTCTACGGTTTGGTAAGCTTTTAGAAAGGGATTACAATGTCGTACAGTTCTCAGGTATCTCTAAATCTCCTCTTGCTGCTCCTCCAGGTCTTGCAGGGCCTGTTCTACCTCCACAGCAAATGCAAAATCATCCACACGGACATAAAGCCGGAGAACATCCTGCTGACGGTGAACGAGGCCTACATCAGGAAGATGGCGGCCGAGGCGACGCAGTGGCAGAAGGCGGGCGGCGCTCCTCCCTCCGGCTCCGCAGGTCAGAACCCCCTTTTTCTCTACGGGTTCAGCCCAGACACAGCAGCTTTGCAGACGTTTGAGGGACGAGGTGCTGACACACGGGAGAATTCATTTATCAGCAGGTTCAGAGCCGTTTACATTCACTTTGCAAAACACAGTAATTGGACGGAGACTGTGAGGTTAATGGTAAAGTCCTGTTTACAAAATACATCAATTAAAGCTGCGGTAATCCAATTTTTTTTTTTTTGGGAGGGTGAACTTCTTTTGGCTTCATAGATCTACACTGTAAACGCAGCATTTGTGACGGAAAATCCGACGGCGTGCACTGTTGTGTCTAAATGTATAGAGCATTTTCCTCCAGTGTGAACCAGGAAGTGACGGGCTAAGTTAGCACAGTGTTAGCATTGGTGGTCCGCCCTGTTCACGCCTCAACTATCAGGATGTGAAGGGTCTGTGAGAACGGACAACGCATTTAGGCGACGGCTGAGAGGTTTTACAGGGAGTGCAGCTTTAACCAAGAAGTGAGTAGTGTGACAGGGTTTGGTCTGTTGTGTTCTTTGTGACTGAAAGGTTTGTTTTTCAGAGTTAGTGTGTTAATACAAATACGTGGATCTGAGCCCCTTAAAGCTCTAATGAACTTGCCCCCATTACTCCGGCTCCGAGACCGTTTATCAATGGACTAATTCCTCATTTCTGAAAAACGTGTCACTTTGCGCATGCGCTGCCAGCCTCAAACAAGTGTGAACGGCCTGAACTTGGGACATGTTTGGGACAACGGTAAATCACAGTCTAAAAGCATCATAATTGTTCATATTGGGTCATACCATCTCTGTACTACAGTCATGATTCCATCATAAATCAATAGGCTAATCGCATTACATCCGTTAATGCTAACGAGGCTAATGCTAATGTCCACAGCAGCTTATAAATCCTCTCACTGAGGAGGGTCTGCTCCTGTTACATAAGCATTATTATTGTGAGGAAAGGCTTACCTTTGCTGTGCTTCTATGTCGCTGTAATCGGGGGCTCACATATACATACGGGAGAAAGGGTCGGCATAGCCACAGCTTCAGCCTACGCCTTTTTGGTTACCCTCCTTTTTTTTTCTCCAATGAATTTGCTGTACAGACATTTTGTTCTATGTTTTGTAACTGAATAAACATTCATTCATTCATTCAACAGAGCGCTTTCTGTGCTCTGGTACAGAGCATATGGGCTCTGTAAAGTTGTAAAAACATAAAGGCAAGTTTATTTGTATGGCACATTTCATGTACCTGACAGCAACAACACAATCAAAACACATGTGTATACACCAAAACGTATTAATATACAATCAATCTCCATAGGCAGCAGTTAAAAGGTGTCCTTTCGGCCTGGACTTAAAAATACTCAGAGTTGAGGCCTGCCTCACGTTCTCACTGAGGCTGTTCCAGACCTTTGTTGCATGAACCTGAAACGCAGCCTCACCGTGTTTGGTGGTGACTCTGGGAACCACCAGGAGACCCCTCCCTGACGATCTCAGGGCCCGAGGTGGTTCATACAGCTGTAACATGTCAGAGATGTACTTTGGTACTTGACAATATACACAAGCAGGGCTGTTCTAAACTCTATTCTCTGAGCAACAGGAAGCCAGTGTAGAGACCGGAGCACTGGACTAATGTGGTCGTATGTCCTGCTTTTGGTCAGGACTCGAGCCGCAGCATTTTGAATGTACTGCAGTTGTCGAACAGCTCGTTTAGAGAGGCCAGTGAACAGGCCGTTACAATAGTCTAACCAGCTGGACACAAAAGCATGAATTAGCCAAAGACGATTATCTCAGTTTTATCTGTATTTAACTGGAGGAAGTTGTTTTGCCTCCATAAAAAAATCCTGCTGCGCTGAATGTCTGCAGATTTTGTTCGGTTTTTCAGATATTTTCCGGCGGGTTTGGCAGCAGAGACTTGGCAGTTTTCTGGGCATTCAGAACACAGTAGTTCCAGCGATGTAATGTTGTTGACATTCGTAGGAAAGTGCCATTTCTCCATCATGGCCCTTGCGTACAGTATGGTCGCACGATGACAATTCTTTAATATTCCCTCTTATGTTTCACCTTGTGCCATTTTTCCAATAAGGACGTGATATAACAAACCAAATGTTTCCCGTGGTTCATTACAGTCTTGTTCCTTGGCTGTGGATTTGCGTTGAAAGCTCATTCTCTCTAATTGAAGCCCCTAAGCCTCGAGCCGTGTGAGTCACCCGTGGATTGGTTTTGTAAATAATGATTTTCTCCTCGAGCCGCGACGCCGTGTGGTTCTCTGCAGAAACCCGTCATTGGATCAAGAGTGACTCACTGTCCGCTAATGATAAACCCGGATCAAAACGCTGAAAATGTCCAACAGCAATCTCCGGCTAATGGGATGGATGAGCAGCTTGTTCTGTTTGTAACTGTGTTTTTTTTCTTCTTTTCTCTCTCTACAGTGAGCACCGCCCCGGCTCCAAAACAAGTGAGTTGATTTATGGATATTTCAGATTTTTGAGGAAGTGGTGTGGTAGTAGTTTCAATCCAAGAAGTATTACAGTAGCTCGTGCAGCCTCCATTAGTTAAAGCTCAGTGAGTAAACTCTTGTGTCTTACTTTACAGCTGAACTTGGTTTGCTCAAAGCTGCACGTGAAAATAAGCACACATATCTGTGGACAGGCCACTTCTCATTTGAAAGCTGAGAACCTCCAGCCACTGAGCTTTAGTGACAGGAGGCTGCACTGGCACCGATCGGGACTTTATCAGGGACAGGAGCTGGGATTTAGGAAGTTTGTTTCCAACCTGGTTTTAACCTCTTGCCTCAACCGAGCACATTTTCGACCAGTTCAGCCTTACCCAAATCCAAAAGCTTCTTGACTGGAGAGTGTGGCCAGTGTAACGCCTCAGTTGAAAGCTGAGACCCACAAAATGGATCGTAACTTTTTTGTTGCTTTGTTACCACGTTTTTCTCGTGTTTTCGTCTCTTTTTTTGTCGCTCCTTTGTGGCTTTTATGCTGCTTTTTCTTCACTCTCTGGTTGTGCTATTTTGATGCTTTTTTCGAGAAGCTTTAAGATCTGAGTAGTGGCAAATTGGAGAAAATGTGCTTGGTTTAGGTGGGGGTTAAAAGATTAAACGATAGGATCTGGCAACCATAAGAGTGGAGCTCATTCTTTTCTCTGATTGGATAATTGTCCTGAAGAAGAAGATCTTTATTTATACAGCGCCTTTCACAGACATGGTCACAAAGCGCTTTACATGAGACAATTGTACATTCACTCCATACTCTGTGCTGGTAAACTACGTTTGTAGCTTCAGTTTCCTCTGGGGGAGACTGTCAGAAGCGCTTTCGCGACTACACACGTCTGCGCCAACTCTGACCACCACCATACATTCACTCACACACATCATTCATCTGGGCCTATTGTGCATGTTTTTAGTGGTAGGGGAAACCGGAGTACCCGGAGGAAACCTACGCAGACACGGGGAGAACATGCAAACTCCACACAGAAAGGTCCCGTGCAGGTGGGAATCGAACCCGGACCTTCTAGCTGTGAAGCGAGAGCGCTAACCGCTGCGCTAATGTGCCGCCGAAGCACAGACAAACACACAAAACACTCAAAAACAAGTTGATTTTGATACAAAATATCAAATCTTTATTTTTTCCCTTTTATTGAGGAAACGATTCATCGATTTCTAGAATAGTTGTCAACTATTATTGACTGTCGATCAGGTGATTTGCCTTTTCAGCCCTGCTCGATAAGCAGCACAGCCAGTTTCTTTATAGAAAACAATTCATACACTAATAAAATCAATGCTACTAAGAACTGTCATCAGCCTGGATTTGAACATGGTCCGAGCCGAAGTCTAAAGTTTATTCTGTGAGCGACAGGAAGCCAGTGCTGCGGCCTGAGCACTGGACTAATGTGGTCCTATTTCCTGGTTCGACACAGGAATCGGAACAGCAGCTTTCTAGATTTACTGCAAATTATTACGGTTGCACAGAATGTTCCTCACAACTTTATGCTAACTTCCCAGGGTAACGGCTGTTTCCTGTCTGTGTTTATTCCTATGGAGAGTTAGCCGTGTCTTGTTGAAAAAAAACATACATTGCAGAAAACATAAGGCTGGAAAATTACTTGCATGGTTAACACTTTACACAGGATGTAAATACTTCACTGGAGGAGACGTCTGTGTTTAGCTTAAAGGCTAAAACGTCAACATTAATAAAGGCTATTGCTAATTTTATGCTAAAATGGTAAAATGGCGCCACCATCTGAACTAACTTTTATGAAAACACACTCTGCCCAATGTTTGACGTTTTCTGGAGGTTTCTTTTCTTTTAAATTCATGTTAAAATGCCGACAGGAAGTAGTCATTACCCAACAGGAAGTTAGCCAAAAACACTGCGAGTGCCGTTTCAAGTCTAACGCCCTTTGTATTTCAGCAGATGGGCAAAATGTCCAAGAACAAGAAAAAGAAGATGAAGAAGAAGCAAAAGAAGCAGGCGGAGCAGCAGAAGCTCCAGGAGGGCGGGGCCACAGCGGAGGGAGGCGAGGGAGAGGCGGAAGGAGAGGGGGAAGGGGAGGGGGTGGCGGCAGCGGAGGGAACAGCCGTGGATGGGGGAGAAGAGGAAGAGGAGGAGACGGAGACGACAGAGGACACAAACTCTTCAGTGACTCTGGCCTCATCGTCCACACTGCAGGACATCAGCAACAACATCACAGGTACTATATTTTGCTGAACTCCGAGGTCCTGTGATAAAACTAATCCAATGCAAATAGGCATGTCTGTGATTTGGACAGAAACGGGGAGGATCCGACACGTGATGAGGCTTTTTTTTGTCTCCTGTGCACATTTTTATTTACTTTTGATGAAGAATGGAGGCGGCAATAGAGTTTCGTTAGGCATCATTTTACACAGATTTTAACAGCGTCGTAAAAAAAAAAAAAAAACACACTGAGCTGTTTTTATCTGTCATTAATTCAACTCTCATTACATTCATTTGTGTTAAGATTTAGTTATTTCAATTAGGAATAACCAGAGATTGCAGAATAAATTGAGCTGAACTAAACTGAATTTCAGAACACAATTATAAAACACGAATTTTGCAACACACACACTCAGTCCCAAGTTACTCAGAGCTTCCTCTGCTCGTCAATATTAAGCCTCAGATTTCAATACTAGAAATAACAGAGCTTATTATTTGCATTTCCTCATTTTCAACTTAATGTTTAAGAAACACACAGGGCCAACGGAGCGATATTCAGCGGTTCCAGCGTCATTGATGCTCCCGAGTCGGCGCTTACCTTCGCCTCTCCCTCCACTCTCTGGGCTTTGTGTATTTTATCCAAAGTCCTTGCGCTCTCAGCTACAACGTTAGCTGCATCATGTTGGCCTTTTAGCTTCAGTAAAAGGCTGTTTTAAAGGCAAAGTGCAAAGAGAAACTACGCGGTGTTCTGCATGTTGGTGCTTCAGAGAGAGCCAGGCTGCGCTCAGTTTGTCACTCCAACTACACATTTACAACCAACTACGGTTAATTACAGAGAATTGTCCATGGTAAGAGACTAAAGCTTCACAAATTCATTCAGGTGAAGAGTTAATTTTACAAATGAACTCAGAAAGGAGCGCTTTGACGTCATATCCAGGAGATGTCTGTCAATTTCAACCAGAATCTCAGGCTTCGGTTATCCTGTGCGAATGCGCCACATAAAAAGCAGTCGTCGGAGGGTGATTGTTTTATTATATGGGGTCCCTAGATAATGCTTATCCCGTGCGAATAGGGCTTTAGACAGTTGGGGAAAAAGGCGAGTGGCAACTTTTGTGACGATTAGTTCAAAAAACAAAAATCCCCAACGGATCAAATCTTTGTAACTAAATGTCGACAACTTTAAACTCTTAATTGAATCTGTCTTTGTCCATTATTTGGATTTAGTAACAAAAATAATTGGCAGTTTTGACTTTTTTTTTTTTACACATTAACCTCTTAACCCCCACCTGAACCGAGCACATTTTCTCCAGTTTGACTTCTTGAAAAAAAGCATCACAAACGTGGCGACACTAAAGGCCGCCATTGCTCTGCCATCGCTGTAGTACCTCCATATCGGCGCTAGTCTCCCATTGAAAAGCCTTAAACTTAAAATAAAAAAAATAGAAACCAGGCGTTAAAGTTGTTTTTAACGTGTCTAAACACTAGACTAGGTTAGATATTCCTCCTGTGATAAGGCTGGGTTAGTCACAATTAAAGAAACCAGGCTGGGAAGAATTTTAGAAAACTCGTACTTAATGAGGGTCGGACTGTTAGCATTGGAGCAGCGCGAGCTACACGTCACACAAGGGGCGGAGTCTACAGTGAAGATCCCGCCCTTATGCCCTTTTTAGGAACATGCTTCGTCAGAGCTGGGGAGGAGGAGTCTGTAAATCCGCCATGATTTCCCCCTCGTGCGTGGTCATTATGGTAAACGGGGAGGAGTGAGCAGAAGCTGTCCATTATATATACAGTCTATGGGCGTTACACACGTGCCTACAGGCTATGCACTCCAGGCGAAGTTTTTAGATTTGGGTAAAGCTGAACTGGAGATAATGCGCTCGGTTAAGGCGGGGGTTTAGAGGTCAAATGCCTTGTTTTTATTTGAAAACATTTTCCTCATATTTATGTCAGTAATACACAACAAAAGTTTCAAATTGCTCATTTTAAATGTAGCTGTTTCCTTTTTCGCCAGCAGTCTCTCACCTTAAAGCCACACCGCGTAGCTTTCCTCCCAATAAATAGATTAGAATACAAGCATTATTGTATTACAGATGTTTCTATCGTTGAAAAATACCTTAAAGCAGTACTAAGTAACGTGTTTAACTTAATAAATCCTTCCCGTAGTCCCTGTGGGGGTAATACAAGTGTTTATGGGATGATTGGAGGGTCTTTCATCTCCCCCTGGTGTCGCTGGCCAGAAAACCATGTTTGCAACTTGACTGCCACCGGTCTGGAGAAAGCAATACACACTAATGGAATCACAAAGAAGAAGCTAACAAGCTAACGGGCAAAGCTAACTGCGGACTAACGTCACTTTAAACAGTATTTACAGCCAAGGTTGAGTGAAAAAAAATATTTCCATTGTATAATTGGATGCACAGTAACCCTCTCTCCCTTCGAAAAAAAATCGTAACTTGCTACAACACCTGCAGTTGCGCTTATGGCCTCTAGGGGGAAGAGTTACTTAGTACTGCTTTAATAACTGTCGAATTACCTGGTTCTTTTCTAGACCCCAGCCCAGAGGAGCAGCCGCCCGCGCAGCCGCCCGACGCACCGGTAAAAGAAGAGCAACGGTCTCGGCGTGAAGCCACGATGGAGGTCAACTGTAACGGACACATTTCCACGACGCCCGACAGCGAGACCGGCCCCGAACCCTCACCGGGCCCGACCGAGGACGAACAAAACGCCAACCCAGCGGACGCCGGCTCCGAGAACAACAACAACAACAGCAGCAGCAGCAGCAGCACGACGGGCGCCGACTGCACGCAGATCTGTAACGGCGTGGACGGGCTCGGGGAGTCTTTGGAGCAGCAGACCCTGGCTAACCTGGGGCCCGAGGAGGGGAGCGAGGAGATAACGGAGACAAAGAAAGAGGAGCAGATGGAGACGCAAGGAGAGGTCAAGAACAAGGAGGAGCCGGACGGAGATAACGGTGGGTTGGTCGACAATCATAGGCCTTGGTGGGTCCTGAGCCTGGATGGATGGATGGATGGATGGATAGATCACTTATTTTATTACTTTAGGTCAGTGTTTCCCAATCAGGGGTACGGGGACCCCTGGGGGTACTCGAGGACCTAGCAGCAGTGTTAATTTTGATACCATATTTTATTTTAGTTTTAGTCTTAGTCTTTTGACTAAAATGTAGTTTAATTTTAGTCGAGATTTAGTCAAAAAAAGCTTTTCAATTTTACTCTAGTTTTAGTCAATTTAGTTGACTAAATTTAAGACTAATTTAGTCGACTTTGCATTGATAATATTCATTATAATCATATTAAATCAAGGTCCTCGACTTCATGGAGCTGCTCCCACATGAATAAAACACAAACCTGTTCATTTGGCAGAGGATTTAAATGATCTGAAGCTCTTTCAGACGGTCAATAGAAGTTTGGATGATTTTAGTCTCTTGCTTTCATTTTTATTTAGTCTTATTTTAGTCGACTAAAATATCTGGATATTTTAGACATAGTTTTAGTCTCATTAGAAACTTTTAATTTAGTTTTAGTCCAATTTTAGTCGTCAAAAATAACACTTTGACTAAAATTAAGACTAAATATTTTAGTCGACGAAAATTAACACTGCCTAGCAGGGGGTACTTTAAACTATTTCAGATTGCAAAAAGGGGGAAATTGAACATGATTTTTATAGGAAAAGCTATATTTTTCAGTAAAATCTGTTGCCTTGGGAGAATTTTAGGTTTATTTTAAACGCAACATTGTCCTCCATCCATCCATTTTCTTCCGCTTTATCCGGGGCCGGGTCGCGGGGGCAGCAGTCTCAGCAGAGATGCCCAAACTTCCCGATCCACACACACCTCCTCCAGCTGTTCTGGGGGGACCCCGAGGCGACACCAGGCCAGCTCGGAGACATAAGGACATTAGCAACATTGTCCTTTTTCTTACAAATACCATTTTTAAGTAATTACTTTCTAAATAAACTGCAACACCCTTGAGGTAGGGGGTACACGGACGACCATTGAACGGCCCAAGGGGTACACAAGACAATAAAGGTTGGGAACCACTGCTTTAGGTGATTCAATCATAGTTTCTGTCCCAGCTTTGATTAGCTGCCGTTAGCATTAGCATGCTGCTGCTAGCCGGGGGGTTAAAACTAACACAGCTCTGTGCTTAAATTTAAACCCCCAACTTGACTCTTTCCAATGAAAAAAGTCTATCATTTTGGATTTATCGGCCCAATATGTTGGTCGATGTTTTTATAGTTATATGTATAAAATAAACATTACTTTTGTGATTATGTTTCCAATTAAGGACTCACTGATTTAGGCGACGTCTGTAACTTATTTATACATTATCGATGTGTGCGATAAGTAAAGAGAAGTCAAAGCTGAGAGATCTTTCCGTTCTGTGTATGCAGTGTGTGTGTGTGTGTGAGGGCAGAGGACAGTTCTACACAAACATCAGCGGAGCCTTCAGTGCATTTTTGAACTCGTCCTCATTTCTCGCGTTCTCTGCGTCTTTCAGAATCCTCCAGCAATTTGTTAGTGAACCCGCTGGAGCCGGTAAACGCTGACAAGCTGCAAGTGAAGATCGCCGACCTGGGCAACGCGTGCTGGGTGGTACGTGTCTGAAAACGCCTCATCGAAACGGATCGATTTTTACGTCCCAGCAATGCCTCACTCCGCTCCTCTTGCGTTGCAGCAAAAGCACTTCACGGAGGACATTCAGACGAGGCAGTACCGCTCCCTGGAGGTGTTGATCGGGTCCGGCTACAGCACTCCGGCCGATATCTGGAGCACGGCCTGCATGGTAAACACCCGGGACAGCTCTGTAAAAGCTAAAGACAGCTCTGTAAAGGAAACAAGGATCTTTTCTCGTCATTAGAATGTTTTTATATTTGTATTTAACCTCTTGACCCCCACCTTAACCGAGTGCATTTTGTCCCGTTCAGCACTACTCAAATATAAAAGCTTCTCAACTATAGTTTACAGCCTATAGGCCAGTGTAATGCCTCGTTTGAAAGCCAAGACCTACAAAACTGAGCTACACTGATCTTTTACTCACTTTGTTGCTGTGTTGATGTCACTTTTTCATCGCTTTTTTGTCACTCTTGTCTTGCATTTTCATCTTGTTTTTGTCTGGTTTTGTTGCGTTGCTGTGGTTTTGTCACATTTTTTAATCGCTATTTTGTGTTTTTGTCACTTTTTTTGCTGTGTTTTTATTTCTTTTCCGACACGTTTTTGTCGCTCATTTGTTGCTGCTTTGTTGGGGGGTTTTTTTTGTCACTATTTTGTGGCTTTTTTTGGTTACTTTTTTGTCACGTTTTCGTCACGCTTTTGTCATTATTTTGTTGTTTTTTCCGGCATGTTTTTGTCACTTTTTGTCTCTAAGCTCTAGATTTAATCCGGCCCCCGCACTGTAGAGCATAAATTCCAGAGTATGTACAAACCAACAAAATAAGTCTCTAGCTAGGGCTGCTAGATTATTGAAAAAATAATAATCACGATTATTTTTGTCATAATTGAAATCACGATTATTCAAACGATTATTTGTTGCCTTTAAAAAAAAGTCTTTATTTTATTTATATATTTTAAAAAAACGATGCTGAATATTTTCTGTTTTCTGAACAGTCATAAAACTACAAATGATTTCATGTTTGCCTCGATTAAGAAGAGGTCTCTGTTTCACACCTGCCCCCTGTTGGCCAACCCTCACACCTGCACAAGTAAACTGAGCAGCGCGGCCTGATGACATCATCACACAGCGCTGTTTGTTTTTATGTCAGGCAAAAGCATGAGCCATGGCACGTGAAATAACGCATGTCTGCTTTGCCAGAAAAAAAAAATCGATTATGGTAATTTTGTAATCGTTTAGTGTAATAATCGAAATCGTTATCGAATTTCGATTAATTGCACTGCCCTATCTCTAGCCCATTCCTGTGTGGAGTTATTAATTTTTGAAGAATAACCCGAATGCTCATTCTAGCCACTAGGGGGCATTAACTTAAAAAAAAGGAAAGTTCCACACGTGTCCAGCAGAGGGCACTGACATAATAATGGCTCAGGATATGAACAACACATTATAGCCACGTGGTAAATGTAGAGTCTGCCGCAGGGCGGTTGTGGCTTCAATAACAGCTTACCACCACCACGTGTGGAGTGAATGAATAATGACGACTATGCAGTACTTTGAGGAACTTGTGACACAGGCTTGTAAAGTGCAATACAGGTATAAGTCGTTGTTTTTAATGAAGCTACTGTAGTTGGGGCTTGGAAAAATGTTCTCTCTTATATGCGACCCGCGACCCTGGGAGCTGAATTTCGGCCCAAAATGAGTTTGACACCCCTGCTCCAAGCTTCCCCCAAACTGGGGAAAGTTTACTCGGTTCAGGTGGGGGTTAATAGGTTTAAAATCTAATAAATTAGCCGAGGAACCAAAAAGCAAAAAAATGTATTGGTCCAGTGGCCAAATTTGTACACACTTTCCACAGTTTCTACTATTACTAAACAAATACTAAATGCTAAACTACGGCACCTCTTTAAAAGCCCACTTTCCCTACAACAGAGCAATTTGTTTAATTTCTATCACTATGGCGACAACATGACTTATTTGTCTGCTTGAGTCCAAAAAAAACTGATTTCAATGTGTAAACCTTTCTTTCAGGCCTTCGAGCTGGCCACAGGGGATTACCTGTTCGAGCCTCACTCTGGGGAAGACTACTCCAGAGATGAAGGTCAGTGTCCGGCAGTGGCTTTCCTCCTCCTCTTCGTGCCCAAAACAAACACGTGCGTTTGTAATAAATCCATCGTTTCACTCTTGTGTGCCCGCAGACCACATAGCGCTCATCATCGAGCTGCTGGGGAAGGTTCCTCGGAAGCTCATCACGGCGGGGAAATACTCCAAGGAGTTCTTCACTAAGAAAGGTACGAGCATCCTCATTATCGCGTCCTCCTCCGGCGGTGGGCAGGTACCAGGAGCTCGGGGAGTTTCTTATTTTAGAGCCAGCGCCTGTGTGCACCGGGGGCCGTGTGCCATCTGCGCTGTGTGAAGGTGGAATACCAGACCAGACCCGAGCAGGGTATTTTAAGACGTGAAGGAACAAAATGACACACGTTTTGAAATCCTACTCCGATGTTTTAAGATGAAGTTCTTTTCAAACGGAACTTAACTCTCATTTCTAAGCTTTAGAGTTAGTTTCTGTTGCTGCGTCAGGTCTTTATCATTTATCGAACTTTTGATGGCCATTAGGGCTGCTCGATTATTGAAAAAATAATAATCACGATTATTATTGTCATAATTGAAATCACGATGATTCAAACGATTATTTGTTGCCTTTAAAAAAAATCCAGCAAAAAAGAAAAAAATCCAGCAAAAAAAGACAAAAATCCAGCAAAAAAATTACAAAAATCCAGCAAAAAGGGACAAAAATCCAGCAAAAAAAATTACAAAAATCCAGCAAAAAGGGACAAAAATCCAGCAGAAAAAAAGACAAAAATCCAGCAGAAAAAAGACAAAAATCCAGCAGAAAAAAGACTAAAATCCAGAAGAAAAAAGACAAAAATCCAGCAAAAATAGTGACAAAAATCCAGCAAAAAAAAGACTAAAATCCAGCAAAAAAAAGACAAAAATCCAGCAGAAAAAAGACAAAAATCCAGCAAAAATAGTGACAAAAATCCAGCAAAAAAGTGACAAAAATCCCAAAATAAAACATTTGGAAAAAAATAATTGAAAAAAAAAAAATGTGAAAAAAATGTGAAAAAAATGTTGGAAAAAAAATTATAATCCTTTTTTTGCGATTATGCTAATTTTGTAATCGTTTACTGTTGTAATCAAAATCGTAGTCGAATTTCGATTAATTGCACAGCCCTAATGGCCATATTCATTGATCTAGTCGGAATAAGTTTTATGGTGGCTGTTTCCACTGAGCATGTGTTCATTAGCCTTACCGGTCTTCAGATGCGCATGTGGCTTTCTGCTCATGCGCTCCATCATGCGCTTTACCCGGAGTCATAGCAACGTAGCAGCACAAGAGCTAACCGACTGCACACAGCTCCACAGGTGATTCAGAACAAACGGCTAAACTTCTAAAAAGTGATTTGAACCATTTGCGGAACAAAACTGCTGTTACTTCACTTTCATGACTATACTTCTTTAAGTGTGGTGTAGCAAAAAAAAAACATGGCAGGTGGCGCCATGTTGTTTTGATCCCAGCTCTTCATCTCCTGTTTGGGTACATCTTCCAGCGCCCTCTGGTGGTAACTTTTTATAACAAATGCTGGACATGATAAACCTGTGCAACCATAAATGCAGTGATAGTAGGTACAGTTACACCAGGTTATTTACTGCTTCAATTTTAAGATAGATCCAATTCCATCTTCCAAAGTAACATCTCGAGTGAGTGGATACATTTTTTTCCCCACAGATTTATTGCAAAATGTATTGTTTCCATCACACATCATTTATGTAAACTTGTGCATCCAAACTGAGTGATGGATGTGCAGCTAGAGACAGTGTTCATTTCGTCGACTAAAATATTTAGTCTTAATTTTAGTCAAAGTGATATTTTTGACGACTAAAATTGGACTAAAACTAAATTAAACGTTCCTCATGAGACTAAAACTATGACAAAAATGTCCAGATATTTTAGTCGACTAAAATAAGACTAAATAAAAATGAAAAGGAGAGACTAAAATCATCCAAACTTCTATTGTCCGTCTGAAAGAGCCTCAGATCATGTAAATTCTCTGCCAAAGGATCAGCTCTGAGCTTTGTTCATGTGGAGCAGCTCCATGAAGCAGAGGAACGAGATTAAATATGATTATAATGAATATTATAAATTTTGCAATTTTAGTCGACTAGAAAAAACTAGACTAAAATTTAAGACATTTTCATCAAAAGACTAAGACTAAAACTAAATTAAAATATGTTTTCAAAATTAACACTGGCTAGAGAAATGAATGGACTGTCCATATCATAACAAACATGGCGGCTTACCCAGGTAGTGGGTGAAAACGCCATGGGGGAAACAGAATATTTTGGGGGAACACAATTTTTCACTCTTTTTAGCCATTTTCTGGCGAAATATAAACTTATGTATCCCATACAAATAAAGTCAAGTCTAAATCGGGCCCATATGGATGTTTATTCACAGCAGATTGTTCAGTAGAAGCGAAAGAACAGCAGTCGTAGCAAGCGCTAGCTAGCGTTAGTGTTAGCATTAGGACAATGCTAACATGAAGCACCATGTTAGCATTCTCTGTTTGTAGAATTATAGAAAGTTTCGATTTTTCGCCCATATATGGTCATGTTTGAAAACAGTTAAGGGGGAAAACAATTTGGAGAAAAAATGTAAACTTTCTCTAATTATTCAAAAACTACTTTAACAAATGCTGAATTATTGATATAGTTTTCAACTAAATAATGATGCAAAGACATGGGGAGGAGCAAAGTAGTTCAACAGCCCATAAATACATAAAAAACGGATAATGCTAACTTGATGCTACATGTTGGCATCGGGCTAATGCTAACAGTTAGCTAGAGCGAGCTACAACTGCCGTTTTTTCACTTCTACTGAACAATCTGCTGTGAGAAAATATCCATATGGGCCCGATTTACACTTGACTTTATTTATGTGATAAATAAGTTCATATTCCACCAGAAAATGGCTTAAAAGAAAACTGTTTCTCTGAAGATTCTATTTTCCCCCTCGGCGAAGCCACGCCCCCTTCCATGACGAGATGCCGTCTGTATCTATCACTGGAACCGCCCTTATATGGTCATGTTTTAAGCAGTTAAGAGGGAAAACAAAGAGAATAAAGAAACAAAGTCATGGAGGAGCAAAGTGGTTCAACAGACCATAATTACATACATAACAAAGAATACTAGCATGATGCTTCATGTGAAGTCTGGTTCACTTGTGACCCACACTCCCATGTCCCCCCTCTCCTCCAGGCGACCTCCGACACATCACCAAGCTGAAGCCGTGGGGCCTGAGCGACGTCCTGGTGGAGAAGTACGAATGGTCTAAAGAGGAGGCGCAGTCGTTCAGCAGTTTCCTCTGCCCCATGCTGGACCTGGTCCCGGAGCGGAGGGCCAGCGCGGGCCAGTGCCTGTCCCACCCCTGGCTCGCTTCCACCTAACGGGACGGAGCGGCCCGTCTGCACCGGGGAGGCTAAAGACTTAAAGAAATAAAGCGACACACCCGGACCGCCTCGTAAGTGTCAATCATGGACGTACGGCAGCGGCGAGCGGAGGAATCAGCCCCAATCTCCCACGTGGCTACGCTCGGCCTGTCCCGGGTTTAAGGGGAGACACTGCAGCTCATTTTCTCACACCTCATTTTCAGTAGCTCCCGCAGACTCTAATTTGAAACAGAAATATGACGTTTTACAGATTCCAGTCCAGTGATATCTCATTTACTCAAAGTTTATGCAAAATCCCCCGTTTCATTCAAAAACAAAGCTCCAGTTTAAATCAGACTCAACATGGACCTTGTTTTAACCCTTTTTTTCACCAGGACTTTCTGGTTCTTGTATCAACGATCAAATAAATATTGCGCAGCAGCTGGACAACGTGCAAGAAACGAGAAGATATCTGGTGTTTTGCTTTCATCACGAGTTAAAATGTCGATCTGAACTGTGGCCTTCCAGTTTAAATGCACACTTTCAACAATACAACAATTCAGATCCAAGTTTTGCATAAGGATTAAAGGAAGTAACTCAATATTTCTTCCCATTTTTTTTGCCACAATTATTTTTTCCTCATTTTCCCATTTTTTCCCTAATTTTTGTCATTTTTATATTAGTAATATTTTCCCTATTTCGCTTTTTTTTCTTCTTTTTTTTTTTTTTACATTATTTCTTTCTCTTGACATTGGTGATTACTCCAATATAGTCAATTTGCAGGTCTTCCACACATTGTTCTGCTTTCCGAACCGAGCTCATTTTTCTCTAGTTTGGCTTTACCCAAATCTAAAAGTGTCTTGGAAAAAAGTGCGACAAAAATGAGAAGAGAACGAGGATGAAAACGCAACAAAAAAGTGTCAAAAAGCAACCCAAAAAAGAAGCCACAAATGAGATGGAAAAAGAATGTGGAAAAAAGTGTCAAGACGGCAGCAACGCAAGGCGAAAGATCTATTTAGATGAGTTTTATAGTTCTTAGCTTTCAAACGATGCCGGCCTAGAGGCTGTGAACTCCCGAGAAGCTTTAGATTTGGGGAAGGCGAACTGGAGAAAAAGAACCTCGGTTAAGGCGGGGGTGGTAGATCTTCGCTTTCAAATGAAGAGATCTCCAATCAAGAAGCTTTTGGATTTGGGTAAAGCCGAACTGGAGTAAATTCCCGAGGTTGAAGTGCTGCTATCAAAGAAAAAAGTAACTGTACCTTTTTAATCTCAGTATTCCACAGCAAACATTTCAATATCTTTCACATCTCCTGCAGTGTCTCGGCTTGAATGTGAAAAGATTTGCCGCTTTTGCATCTAAACTGCACGAGGATTCAAAACAAAATGGCGGAAAGTTCTCTAAAACGGCGCCCACGAGTAAAAAAAGATGAGGTTTATAGACTTCGCAATGCGCCTGGACCGTCTCATGAACGTCACAACAAAGCCATGGACATAGAAACCACAAACCTGCACAAGACGAACGGCCCCTCCTTTGGCACGTCGCGCTCGCACGCGGCGCTCGGAAGAAAAAACACCCTCGAAACGACGGAAGACGGACGACGACGCCGCGTGATCCGGACTCACGGCGTCTTAGTTTCGCAGCACAAACGTCTCTGAGCCATAGAGGAAAAGAAAGACGGACTCACTGTTTGAAATAGCGTTGCACTTATATTCGCTCACGTGGACCCGCCGGCTTCTCCCAGCGAGGTGCTACACGTCTACGGACGCCACGGCGACGACGTCCGGCGTTTCGTCCGTACTCGGAGCTGCTTCGGCTGTCGAGGCTTTGTACATTTGTATGAACGCGCAGCATTTTTTGGAATACGGTGCCATAGGTTTCGTACCCGTTAGCCAAAGTCTGACGAGGTTCTTTACCGTTTACTCGCCGTGGCTGCTTTATTAGGGACGTCCTCGCGCTAAGGTCTGATGGAGGGATTCTGTCTTTTAGAGGAAATATTGGCCCGTCAAGCCCAGGAAACTAGGACTAAAAACTAAAATAAACAAGTTTGTAACCTGAGCTATAGCATGTCAAAACCAGGACTAAACATAGGGCTTAACCAGGACTAAAACCAGGACTCGCCGTGTATTTGACCTGATCAACAACCAAGTCTGGACCAGGATTAACTAAACCTAGGGCTTAATTTGGATAAATCTAGGACTAAACCAAATCAAAGGCAAGACTAACAACTCAAAACAGGAGTGAATTAGTTTTTAACCTGAACTAGAACCAGGTTTAAAGCAGGACTAACATGGAGACTAAACGAAGGGCAGAACTTGGACTAATCCAGGGCTTAACCCTGACTAAACCAGGACTAAACATAGGGCTTAACCAGGACTAGCTGTGTATTTGACCTGATCAACAACCAAGTCTAGACCCGGACTAACTCGGGAAGTAAACCTTGGGCTGAACTTGGTTGAATCTAGGACTAAACCAAGTCAAAGGTAGGACTAAAAACTGAATCTAAAACATCTTTTTAAGCTTGAACTCGAACCAGGTTTAAAGCAGGACTAACATGGGAACTAAACGTAGGGCTTAACCAGGACTAAAACCAGGACTTACCGTGTACTTGACCTGATCTACATACAAGTCTAGACCAGGACTAACTCGGGAACTAAACCTTGGGTTGAACTTGAATATATCTAGGACTAAACCAAGTCAAAGGTAAGACTATAAACTGAATCTAAAACGGGAGTAAACTAGTTTTAACCTGAACAAGAACCAGGTTTAAAGCAAGGCTAACATGGACACTCAACGTAGGGCTGAATTTGGACTAATCCAGGGCTTAACCAGGACTGGCCTTGTATTTGACCTGATCTACAACCAAGTCTGGACCAGGACTAACTCGGGAACTAAACTTTGGCTTTAACTTGGATAAATCAAGGACTAAACCAAGTCAAAGGTAGGACTAAAAACTGAATCTAAAACGGGAGTAAACTAGTTTCAACCTGAACTAGAACCAGGTTTAAAGTAAGACTAACATGGACACTCAACGTAGGGCTGAACTTGGACTAATCCAGGACTAAACCAGGACTCGCCTTGTATTTGACCTGATCTACAACGAAGTCTGGACCAGGATTAACTTGGGAATTAAACTTAGGGCTTAATTTGGATAAATCTAGGACTAAACCAAATCAATAGCAAGACTAAAAACTCAAAACAGGAGTAAATTAGTTTTTAACCTGAACTAGAACCAGGTTTAAAGCAGGACTAACATGGAGACTAAACGTAGGGCAGAACTTGGACTAATCTCGGGCTTAACCCTGACTAAACCAGGACTAATCCAGGGCTTAACCAGGACTAAACCAGGACTAAACATAGGGCTTAACCAGGACTAAACCAGGACTCACCGTCTACTTGACCTGATCTACAAACAAGTCTAGACCGGGACTAACTCAGGAACTAAACCTTGGGCTGAACTTGGTTGAATCTAGGACTAAACCAAGTCAAAGGTAGGACTAAAAACTGAATCTAAAACAGGAGTAAACTAGTTTTAACCTGAACTAGAACCAGGTTTAAAGCAAGACTAACATGGACACTCAACGTAGGGCTGAACTTGGACTAATCCAGGGCTTAACCAGGACTAAACCAGGACTAGCCTTGTATTTGACCTGATCTGCAACCAAGTCTGGACCAGGACTAACTCGGGAATTAAACTTTGGCTTTAACTTGGATAAATCTAGGACTAAAC
Source organism: Gobius niger (assembly GCF_951799975.1). Lineage (NCBI taxonomy): Eukaryota > Metazoa > Chordata > Actinopteri > Gobiiformes > Gobiidae > Gobius > Gobius niger. The sequence goes on from NC_136875.1 coordinate 7,181,658, forward strand.
CAAGTCAAAGGTAGGACTAAAAACTGAATCTAAAACAGGAGTAAACATTTTTTTAAGCTTGAACTAGAACCAGGTTTAAAGCAGGACTAACATGGGAACTAAAGGTAGGGCTTAACCAGGACTATAACCAGGACTCGCTGTGTATTTGAGCTGATCAACAACCAAGTCTAGACTAGGACTAACTCGGGAACTAAACCTTGGGCTGAACTTGGTTGAATCTTGGACTAAACCAAGTCAAAGGTAAGACTAAAAACTGAATCTAAAACAGGAGTAAACTAGTTTTAACCTGAACTAGAACCAGGTTTAAAGCAAGACTAACATGGATGCTAAACGTAGGGCAGAACTTGGACTAATCCAGGGCTTAACCAGGACTCGTCTTGTATTTGACCTGATCTACAACCAAGTCTGGACCAGGACTAACTCGGGAATTAAACTTTGGCTTTAACTTGGATAAATCTTGGACTAAACCAAGTCAAAGGTAGGACTAAAAACTGAATCGAAAACAGGAGTAAACATTTTATTAAGCTTGAACTAGAACCAGGTTTAAAGCAGGACTAACATGGGAACTAAACGTAGGGCTTAACCAGGACTAAAACAAGGACTCGCCTGGAATTTGACCTGATCTACAACCAAGTCTGGACCAGGATTAACTAAACCTAGGGCTTAATTTGGATAAATCTAGGACTAAACCAAATCAAAGGCAAGACTAAAAACTCAAAACAGGAGTAAATTAGTTTTGAACCTGAACTAGAACCAGGTTTAAAGCAGGACTAACATGGAGACTAAACGTAGGGCAGAACTTGGACTAATCCAGGGCTTAACCAGGACTAAACCAGGACTGGCCTTGTATTTGACCTGATCTACAACCAAGTCTGGACCAGGACTAACTCGGGGATTAAACTTTGGCTTTAACTTGGATAAATCTAGGACTAAACCAAGTCAAAGGTAGGACTAAAAACTGAATCTAAAACAGGAGTAAACATTTTATTAAGCTTGAACTAGAACCAGGTTTAAAGCAGGACTAACATGGGAACTAAACGTAGGGCTTAACCAGGACTAAACCAGGACTCGCCTTGTATTTGACCTGATCTACAAACAAGTCTAGACCAGGACTAACTCGGGAACTAAACCTAGGGCTTAATTTGGATAAATCTAGGACTAAACCAAATCAAAGGCAAGACTAAAAACTCAAAACAGGAGTAAATTAGTTTTGAACCTGAACTAGAACCAGGTTTAAAGCAGGACTAACATGGAGACTAAACGTAGGGCAGAACTTGGGACTAATCTAGGGCTTAACCAGGACTAAACCAGGACTCGCCTTGTATTTGACCTGACCTACAACCAAGGATTAACTTGGTTTAGTCCTAGTTCAGCCCTAGGTTTAGTTCCCAAGTCAAAACTAGGACTACAAACTAAAACAGGACTGAACTAGTGTTTAAACCTGAACCATATTCCAGCTTTTAACCTGAAATATAACCAGGAATAAAGACTACGGCCCTATACCTGATTTTATTTCTTTTTTTTTTATTTGTTTTGGTTTACAAACCGAAAGAGGGAGGGCGTAGATCATCATCCGTCAGTTGTGGCCCAAACTCATTCCTAACTATCCTAACGTTCTTATCAGGGATGAGTTTATAAGCATAAAAAACATAACACAAAGGACTTTTTTCACAAATATCCGCTCCTACAAAGTACTAAAGTCATTTTACTAAACCACTACTAGGAAAAAGGATCTGGTTCAGGGGCTTCAACCAGCACTAAGCTATGACTAAACAAGGGCTCAAGAAGAACAGCAGCACCAGGACTAAAACTGGGAAGACATGACTTATTTTTGTCCCATGAGAGTTTGCATTACAGACCAGGCGTGTCTAATAAAGTGGCCACTGTCTTGTAACGCCAAGCTGTGAATTCGGTGTTTGAACTCCTCCATTATGATTTTTTTTTATTAGCCTCCAAAAGACTCTGCTCACACACACACACACAAAGGTCTACAGTTTTTGGATTTAATTTCCGGGTTTAACGTTCTCAAAAACCAAAGAGTCGGCTTTTCTCCTTTGCAGGTGCAGCTGTGCTGGACGCGGTGACGGTGTCATTTTCATTTTAGGATTTTTGATTTATTTTATTTTTTTTGTTGAGGCAGAGGGATAAAAAACAAAAACGCGATTGTACAAAAAAAAAGCTCAATGTTTTTCTTAAATAATTCCATTTCTGTTCGTGTGTATGTTTTCATTCAACGTTCTGTGTAGGCAATAATTCTAATAAACATGTTTCCAAAAGTTACAAGGTTGTGTGTGGGGAGTGTTTATTTAAGGAGGAAATTCCGAGTTTGCCCTGTTGTTTTAGACATTATATAGTTTTCCTTAATGTAGCGATATGACATAACCGTTTAAAATGAAGTTTGTCTAGTCATTTGTTATATATCTGAAACCATTACCATTAAAGTCCTACTGCTGCTCCTTGAGGGCAAGCTGACGGAAGCGAGGCGTCAAGTCTACGCCTTCGGCCCCTCCGACCTTGAACCCGCGAATCGAACATGGGACCTTCTAGCTGTGAAGCAGTGCTAACCGCTGTACCACCGTGCCGCCCGGTACAAGTAGTCCACGACTCTTGCACCAGACCAGACCTTACCAAGGGAATAAAGTGAACGAAACACATGTTGAGCTGTTCTTTCTGTGTTCAAATGCTGCTCCAAAAGCACACCCACCATCCCAGATTGACATCAGTGCCCATGTTATTGGCGCAGACGCACAAAGACCAGACAGGTACGTACCAACTCATCTAAGCTCAGGTAAGAACATATCACAGTATGGAAGAACTGTGTGCCCTCAGTCACGCAAAAAGACCAAAGATGTTGTTAGCATTTGGCCTCTCCCAGCATGTTCCTGTCAGTGTTGATTTCGTTCACTAAATATTTAGTCTTAATTTTAGTCAAAGTGATATTTTTGACGACTAAAATTGGACTAAAACTAAATTAAAAGTTTTCATGAGACTAAAACTGTGACTAAATGTCCAGATATTTTAGTCGACTAAAATAAGACTAAATAAAAATGAAAAGGAGAGACTAAAATCATCCAAACTTCTATTGACCGTCTGAAAGAGCCTCAGATCATGTAAATTCTCTGCCAAATGAACAGGTCTGAGCTTTGTTCATGTGGAGCAGCTCCATGAAGCAGAGGAACAAGATTAAATATGATAATAATGAATATTATAAATGCAAAGTCGTCTTAAATTTAGTCGACTAAATTTACTTGCAATTTTAGTCGACTAAAACTAGACTAAAATTAAATTACATTTTCGTCAAAAGACTAAGACTAAAACTAAATTAAAATATGTCAAAATTAACACTGGTTCCTATAGCTCCAAACGGGGTGAAGTTAGAAGCAACCGACTCTTCTACCAGACAGGTACGTATCAACTCGTCTAAGCTCAGGTAAGAACATATCACAGTATGTTAAAACGGTGGCCTGTTCCTTTAAAGTACTACTAAGTAAACCATGCCCCTAGAGGCCATGAGCGCCACTGCAGGTGTCGTAGCAATTTGTGTTTTTTAACCCATTAATTGTCCGTGAGAGTAAATACTACGCTGACAGAAAAGACATAGGGATATTGTTCATCCAATTACACAATGAAGATTTTTTTTTTCACTCAAACTTGGCTGTTAAATACTGTTTAAGTGGTGCTAGCCCGCTGTTAGCTTTGCCCGTTTGCCTGCTAGCCTCTTCTCTGTGATACCATTAGTGTGTATTGGGGCCTCCGACCTGGTGCAGGGAAGTTGCAATTGTGATTTTCTGGCCAGAGACACCAGGGGGAGATGAAAGACCCCCCAATCATCCCATTAACACTAGACCTACCCCATAGGAACTACGAACAGGATTTATTAAGGTAAACAAGTTACTTAGTATTGCTTAATGCACCCGGTTCAGAGCTTCACAATGAGGTACAGCATGCCCATATTCACTCAGAAATAGTGAAAATTCATGAAATTAGTATTTTTTTTTCGGTATCGGAAAACTAAAATGAATCACATTGCACTGCATCATGATTATCCCACATAGACAAAGCACAGAGACCTGTACATTCAAATGAAAGGAGCCTCTTTCAAACTGTGTCACTGAAGTACACGTTTTTAGTACCTTCATTTAATCATTATTTAGTCTCATGACCTGCTTTTAACTTGGTTTTAGCAAAAATATCACTTTGACTCAAATTATGACGAAATGTTTTTGCCAGTGAGCTCACCTCTAGGATGCCTGTACGTGACTGGTGGTGAGCTACTTAAGGGGAGACTCTACAGGCAAAACTCCATTTTTCTGTTTTCAGGTTTTGGGCCAAATTGGTCTCTGAACATATAAGCTTTCACTGGGAAACCAAAAATATACCTAATCTTCACAAAAATATGTTTAAATATTGCGCTGATTCAATGTTCCCCCATAGACTTATATGAGAGAACACAATTTCATGGGCCTTTTTCTCAAAACACATTTTTCTGTCATTGTGGCGACACTATGTCCACGTCAGTCGGACCTAAAGACTTCAAAATTTCCAGCCTTGGACTGAACAATATTTGGAAGATTTTTTCAGAGGGATTTTTTATTATTTAATCCCTAAGCCCCATTTATTGAGTTTTGAATGTCAAAAAATTAGGCGAAAATTAATTTTTTACAATTTTTTCCACTAAAAAAACAGCTTATTTTAAAACTAAACAAGAAATCCAAAATCCCCTCTGAAAAAGTCTTGGCAACTCATTCATCAATAAAATGAAACCATAAATTTGAATGTAGCTCTATCCATTATTCAGATCTCGTCGCCGAAAAGATGGGAAATTTGGGGCATTTTTAGGCATAAAACATCTTGTTCTTATATGAAAAGATAAAATGACAGAAAACTTGCTATGTATTTTTTTCTCACATTTATGTCAGTGATCTACAGCAACAGATTCAAATTGATATCTGTTAATACACATTTTTCCCCTATTCACCTGCAGTGTCTCGCCTTAAGAACTAATCAATCATGGTGTTGCAAAAATCACGACAAAGTAATCACCCTTGTATATTTGTTTTAAAAGTTTACAACAAAGTGGATACAAAACGTATTAGCGCGCTGTCCTGTGCTTGTTGAATGTTGGAGCTTGTTGGAGGATGAAACTTCCAGACGATCTAGGCGTTATCTGGAACGAAGAGAGACACGATAACGACTTTGGTTCGTTTGTTCTGTGGCACACTGGTACTTTTTTTTTATTTTTTTATCCACCTTTCCCCTCCACCTGGAAGTCCTCGGGCAGCAGCTTGTCCTGGCGGCTGCCCAGGCTGAAGGCGAGGAAGGCCAGGATGAGGGAGTCCATGATGGAGATGATGGCCAGGATGTAGGCCCAGCGCACGGTGCAGTTCCCCAGCGTGTACTTGTCCGTGCGCTGGCCACACATGCGCTTCACCTCCTCCGAGTCCCAGCCGTCCGGGTAGATCATGCACCCGATCACCATGCACGTGCCTGAGGAGGGGGGGGGGAGATGCATTATTGAAGAGCGAGTCACGGAGAGGGTTATCAGGTCACGCTGACACCGGAGACGCACTTTCTCCTCTGTCACATCTACAGATTAGAAACTTTATTAGGCTTTTTCTGAAGGAAAAGAGAAAGAACGGAAAAGAAATCCCTCTAACTAGAATTGAAAGACTCCAGTAGAAAAGCTTTGCCCCCCCACTGTGTGTCCCCGAGTCTAACAGGCGCGGGTGTGTGTCTCACTGGAGGCCAACTGCTGCCAGGCGCAGATCTTGTAGACACTTCCCGCGTTACAGAAGAAGAAGAGGCTGAAGCAGACGATGCTGCCCACCACCAGCAGCATGGAGATCCCCACGAAGAACATGGCGGTCTTAAAGGCCCCGGAGGGAATGGAGCCGAAGTCCAGCGCGCTCCCTTTGCACGTGAGCTCGGAGGTGAGCGCGTTCCCGATGCAGTAGTGGAAGAGGCCGAAGTACCCGGCCTGCGGCGTGTTCACGCTGTCTCCGATCCAGTACGGCTGAATGAACACCACCACCGTGATCACCGCGAACGTGATGGTGAACACCGTCCACAGCACGCCCATGGCGCGAGCGTTGCGCACGTAGTTGGTGTGGTAGATCTTGGCCGCCTCCTGGGCCGGGAGCATGGTGCTGGAGCTGGTGCTGGGTTCAGCTTTTTCACTCACTTTCAAGTCGTTTGTCAAAGTCCTCTCCTGTTTATGCGGCTGTTCCCACTGCAGCGTGACCACTTCAGAACCACGGACAGCTCCTCCTTTAACCCTGCAGGTCCACCCCTGTGGGAGACTCCCTCTCTAACTCTGTTTGTGGTCAGATCATACATGATTGATGGTCATCGGATCCTCGGAGGAGAGTGACGCACAGATGGCACGCAGCTTTCACTCACTTTCCCCTGACGCTTCATACTTCCGTTTACTCGCTGTCAAAGAGAGAAGCACATGTGTCGTAAAATATATATTAGGAAATGCAACGAGCGCATCAAGAGAAGACCGAAATTAGTTTTAGGTTCTTTACCAAAACAACCTAAACACAAATTTGTAATGAAGAAGACTTAATGAATGTGGCTGATTAATTAATGTCATGACTGAGATCGACACATTGTTGCTGCCACAACATATTGAACGTTTTTGTTATAATTTTTTGAGTTTTAGTTTCACTTTAACCATTGTTTTTGTGCTGCCTTAGTGTTGTTGTTTTTTAGTCTTATTTTGACACAATACGATGGTTTAAAAGTTGAGCTGAATGGAACATACCCTGTGGTCTAGTATGACCGGGCCATACTGTGCACGTGCGTCGCATCTCGCTGGTTTTCTCAGTATAACTTTATAGACACAGATGCACCACATTAGAGCGACATTGCCAGTTTCCAACCATAGTTCCTGTTTTCACTTTTCACACATATTTACCACCAACTTCCTCCAGCATTGACCCTCATGAACAGCCTGTCATTATCTGCTACAACATCACTATAACATGGTTTAAAATGTTTAGATATTTTATTTCAATCAACGATGAGACTCACAGAAACATACTTATGGATTTGTTTAAAATACTGTAATATTGAATGGACCCCAATCATAACCAATACAATCGTGGGACTCATTGCCTTTTTAACTGATGATCATTTTACTAGAGTGATCTCCAATCCAACACTAGAGGGAGCCGTTGAGCTGCAGAAGGACTTCAGACATTCCAGGTTAGATGAAACATATGAGCTTTCTAACATGATATGATGTGTTGGTGGCTCTGACAGTGCGTCTGAGACTTGTGGAGACTTACAATGGCAGAATTATAGTCAAATTTGATTTACCCAAAGTTAAGGCTAGTCTTTGCAAACTCTATTAAAGAACCACATGAATCTTATTAGTCCTAAAAGAGAAGGCTCGAAATCTTTACCGATATTTTTACATTGAAGCCCTTTTTAAAAACATTTCCTTCCATGTCCTTTGAAATGGACGCCAGGACTAAATGTGTCTCAAGTGAAATCTAGATCTCTATGTGAGACTTAGGGTTTTACTGGCCTGGATGGAGTAAAGGTTTGCTGCAGGTTGTCTGTTCTCATTTGCTTCCCATCATTTCCAACAAACGTGCAGCATCCATGAATGTCGCACTCTTTGTTTTGTGGGGGCAGTAGCTCGCCTCCACCGTGTGCCAACCCATGTTGCCTTTATAATCTGTCTTGATGTGCACCAACTCGGGGGCTTTCTCTCATCTAACTGAAAGGAGACAGGATTTTTTTCTTCTGGGTCTACCAGATCAGTGGGATTTTAACCTATAAGAAGTCACGTTGTCTGGCACTGGGATCTCCCTAAGTTCCTTCACGATTCCTTTGGCGGCTTCTAATTCAGCCTTTTGCCTGGACCCAAAGACATCTCCCACATGCATTTCCATCTGGAAGATTTTCTCATGTGATGCACCGACATGTTTCCTCTCTCTAAATTGGACGTGCAGATCATGTGATATCGCCAGATCGTGCAAAATTGTGAGTTCAGATTTGTCCGGTCCCCCCCTCACTCCCCCCTCTCCATCACACCGGACCAGGTGAGGAGGGAGCTGAGGCGACTGAAGCGGAGGAAAGCTGCAGGACCAGACGGCATCAGTCCCAGGCTGCTGAGGACCTGCGCAGACCAGCTCTCCGAGGTCCTCTGCCGCATCTACAACCTGAGCCTCAGCCTGGAGAAGGTCCCCGTCCTGTGGAAGACCTCCTGTCTGATCCCGGTTCCTAAAACAGCGCACGCCAGGGAACCGGCCCACTACAGACCAGTCGCCCTGACCTCCCACCTGATGAAGACGATGGAGCGGCTCATCCTCACCCACCTCCGCTCTGTGGTGAGCCCCACCCTCGACCCGCTGCAGTTTGCTTACAGACCCAACATCGGAGTGGAGGACGCTGCCATCTACCTGTCGGAGCCTTCATCCCCACTGCTGTCAGACTGTACAACAAGACTGTAAAGTAACATGTGCAATAATCTCTGTATCAGCTGCACTTTATTAACTCTGAGTGATCTTCTTGAACGCCGACTGTAACAAGTGAATTTCTCCTTTGTGAGATCAATAAAGGATTATCTTATCTTGTCTTATCTTGAACTTCTTCTGGGATCGAGTTCTCCATGATTGAGCTTCAGTTTGTCGTATCTCTGTCTTCATGTGAGACACGACTTCCATTTCTCTGTCCAACTTCATTTGAGAAGTTCTGCTCAGAGTGTGCAGAGGTGCGTCTGTCGACTTTCTGCTCTGGAAAGATCCTGGCTCACTTTCAAGAGACTGATGACATCATGAAGGTCTGACATTCTAAAATTTGCATCGAGCATTCTATCACAAAATGACATCACCAGAACTCTACACAAGAATTACTGCAGCAGCCATGTTATTTACATTCTGACTCTGTGTTTCACTCTATTTCTGCAGACGCTTTAAATGCCGTTAAATGGGCAGCTAATGGGGATCCTAATGATCCATCGAGCCTGAGCAGCCTATAGAAACCACACATCTGCTTCCACAGCTGGAATGTGGATTTATTTTTCAGAAATGTAGGAGTTTTCCACTATCACCTCTGAAAATTCTTAATATGTTCACAAAATCAATTCAAGACCAAAGCAGCAATTAGGAAGATTTATTGACATGTATAATAGTTTTGATGATCAGACCCCGGCGGTAACATCGATGTATGAGAGTCAGTATGGAGGAACAGATTGTAGTTAAGGATGTGTCTTCCCCAGAGCCTGGACACTGGTGGTGGTATAGGAGACCCGTGAAGATGCAGCAGGGAAAAGCCGTGGAAGAGGTGGAGACGGGGCGGAGGTGGGTCGCAACACAGCTGGGAAGCGAACAAACCATGATTGCTGGGGCTTAAAAGCAGGACCGACGGCGATGATGATGATTGGCTGCTATGGAGGTGCGGCTCTTACGCTGATGGCTGAGGTGGAGGTGTGGCCCTCTCGGAAGCGATCATTGGCTGGAGGTAAGTGATGCTGAAATTAGTCTCCCAGGTCATAACTTTTAAGATCATGCCCTGTCTGATTTTGTCATCCCCAAAATGTATGCAATAGATACAGACGGCATCTCTGGAATCGCCCATATATGGTCATGTTCTTTTTCTAATTATTCAAAAACTACTTCAACAAACGCTGTATTATGAACATAGTTTCTACTAAATAAAGATACAAAGACATGGGGAGGAGCAAAGTGATTCAGCCCATGAATACATAAATAATGGAGAATGCTAACATGATGCTACATGTTAGTAGCGTGCTAATGCTAGCTACGACTGCTATTTTTTCACTTCTACTGAACAATCTGTTGTGAATAAACATCCATATGGACTAGATTTAGACTTGACTTTATTTGTATGTGATAAATATGTTTATATTTTACCAGAAAACGGTTAAAAATAGTGAAAAACTGTGTTTCCCTGAAGATTCTGTTTCCCCCTCAGCGATGCCACGCCCCCTTCTATGACGCAATGCCGTCTGTATCTATATGGGTCTTTCAAATAAATTTCTGAGACCTGTAGAAGTCTGTAACTCTACTCTTCAATACAAGTCATTGTTGAATTTTTTTTTTTTGTCACATCAGCGTTAATTTAGTCTTTTAGACCATAAATATTTTTGATGAATAATCTAAAACTAACTAAAATCTTGGGTGAGACATTTCACTCGCTCATGGTTGGTGGTTGTTCCAACAGTCCCCCCCAAGGACAACAAGAGCATTTCAAGTCATTTACTTAATAATGCGAAAATTAAAGGAACAGCCCACCGTTTTCCAGACTGAGATATGTTCTTACCTGAGCTTAGACGAGTTGATACGTACCTGTCTGGTCTTTGTGCCCGTGAAAGAGCGTAGTCGCTTCTAACATCACCCCTGTTTGGAGCTATAGGAATATGCTGGGAGAGGCCAAATGCTAACAACATCCTTGGTCGTTTTGCATGACTGAGCGCACGCACAAAGACCGGACACGTACACATCAACTCGTCTAAGATCAGGTAAGAACATATCTCAGTATGGAAAAGCGGTGGCCTGTTCCTTTAAGGCCTGATGTCGCCTGAGCTCTCCCCAGGGGCGGACTGGCCATATATATCCATTCTGGAAGAGCACAGAGGGGCCACTGGCTCTGGGGCCACCGGTCCTGCCTCAACCGAGCTTTACCCAAATCTAAAAGCTAAAAAGAAAAGCATCAAAATAGCGAGAAATAGAGGATGAAAACAAAACAAAAATGTGCTGGAAAAGCAACAAAAAAGTGACAAAAAATGTGATGAAAACACAACAAAAAATGATAGAAAAAATCATTAAAAAACAACAAAAATATGACAAAAATGTGGCGACGTGACGAAAAGTTTCCATCACTTTTGTAGGTCTTAGCTTTCAAATGAGGCGTTACATTGTTGCTCTCCAGTCGAGAAGCTTTTAGATTTGGGTAAAGCCCAGTATAAAAAGAATATGAATCTAAAAGGAATTCCGTGGAGCATGGTGTACCACAAGGTTCAATTTTGGGACCAATATTATGTATTATTTATATTAATGATTTTGCTTCTGTTTCTACGACCACCTTTCCCGTTCTTTTTGCTGATGATCCCGATCAAAAAAATAATAATCAAAAGTCGAAAATGCACTCGGTTAAGGCGGGGGCTAATTTGGGCCAGGCTGGTCAGAGTCCAGGGCTGTTTTTCAGTCCCGGTCCGCCCCTGGCTCTCCCTGATTCCACATACATGTGCGTGGTCCCGGCTCGTGGTCAGCGAAGCGGCAGTGACTCGGTGGACGAGGGTCACTGGCTCCTGCGCTGACACGTTACCCTCATATCTGCCGTCATAACGTCTTCAACTTTCACCGGTGTAAAGCTCCATTTCTACATAAATCATCCTTTTGCCCAGAAACAAGCTGAAGTCCCCCAGACCTGCCGTAGCTTCACCCCTGGTCCATTAGCATTGCGGTCACACAGGCCCCATTCAGAAGCATTGCATAAGAAAGGGACTGGCTCAGTTCCTCCTCTGTAGTGCAGGCCTACATTAGAGTGTTCTCCTCAGGGCACTCGCTGACCCACTGCTCTGTCCCAGCTACACACTCTACTGCAGCCCAGTCCAAGGGCCGGTGTCAGGATTATAAACCCCTGCAAACGTTGGGTTGGTGGAAAAGCCTTTAAGATCAATCTGAAGGATGAGAAATGCCTTTTGAATTACTCTCGGTTGGCATGGTTTTTCCAATGATTACTTGCTGGGATGGGATAATAAAGTAAAGATTCTTTCTTAGCTTACGTAAACCTCTTCACCCCCCACTTCCAGTTCGGCATTACCCGAATCTGAACGCTTCTTGGGGAAAAGTGTCAATATAGGCACAAAATAGTGATAGAAACCCAACAAATAAGTGACACAAAAAAAGCGACAAAGAAGCAGTAAAAGAGCGACAAAAACGTGCCAGAAAAGCAACAATAACAAAACAGAAAGTTACTAAAGAGCGACATAAAGGTGACAAAATAAAAGATGGAAAACCAACAAAAAAACGACAAAAACGCTTAAAAAATGTGACCATAATGCGGTGACAACATCAGTTTTGTAGGCCTTAGCTTTCAAATGGGTTCAAAGGGTTAGGCCGAACTGGAGGGGAAAAAAACATGGGGAGTAAGAGGTTAGCTGGTTTTAGCTTTGATGGAAAATTCTGAATGCTGTCCTGTCAAATCTGTACAAATATTTTCTTTTGTTGCTTTTTAAAACATCAAAATGCTAGCCCACCGTTAAAGGTGCACTATGGAACTTTTTATGTAACAAAAAACATCTTCACCTTTCAGAGACGCAGCGGGTGTTTGGGTGGTTAGCATTGCGCCTTCGCTTTCCATCCCGGATGCTCCCATGAGGCTTCAGGAACAATTTTATTCCATGTTTTTTAGGGTTTCTGGCGGGTTTTTGGAATGGAATGCATACGTAACCATAGATACGGTTCAATCAGCAGTGAAAACCTAAAAAACGATTTATCCTGGGGCGTCCCATTGGGATGGTAAGTAAAGGCGCTATGCTAACCACCCAAGTATCCACTGGGTCACTGAAAGGTGAAATACGCATTAATATCAACTTTTACAGAAAAAAGTTGCATAGTGCACCTTTAAATGAAAAAAGCGTTCGGGCCTTGCATGCGTCACCCGGCCAGAGTCTTCTACGCACTTTGTCGGCTACGTTCTGTCCCAAATTCATGTTCCATCAGTCTTTTCAAGCCACATTTAGCCTCGTAAATCAGACTGAGAGTAGCTCTTTATACTGGCCCATGTTAGCCTGTCATTTTTCAAAGCATACATGGAACGGAGATTATGACGGATAAGAAAGTACAAACCAGTTTAAACAGGAAGAATAAATGTACAAACCTAAGAAACTTTGGAGCCTATAAAGTGTTGAGTAATATATTCTCAGGAAAAACCTATTTGAGTAAAGATCCTCCAACTCTATGCTTTGTAAGTATAATTAATGGCCCCAACCCAGCTACTTTCTCACTAAACTAATAAGTGCACACATAGCACATGTTGCGGTGAACGTTCAGAGCCTCCGCAGGGTTTTTCCTTCAGAATAAAGCAAGAGCAAAGGGACAGCTTCCACACCTCGCACAGCTTTTACCTCCTTCCCAATTTTTGAATGTATTGGCCTCCTCTTCTCACCCCTTTCTGAGTCTTAAAAAAAAAAGGTTACTGTCTTTAAATATAGAGATAAGCTGCGGATTGTAGGCCCTTTCGTGTTTTCCCTACGGTGCTGGTACATCCTATTATGCAGTGGCTGTTTCACGTAGATCGGCGACACACTAAATTTTCCTCCATCCTTACTAGATTAGTTAATTCAATCAGCCGCTACAATATTATTTGTTCCGGATGAAGTCTCCAGAGGTGAGAAGCGAGAACATCCTCGATATGAAAACAAGCCAGTATGGTACCATGTCTTCTGTACGACTGAGATCGTACAAAGACAGGCTCTTGATGCCGGTGACCTTTGAGATATGGCCCGGAGGTTCTGATGCAAACTGTCTCGGGGCGAGAGGCTGCGGTCTGGCATTTTGTGGGTCAGAGCCTGGTGCATTGACACTTCTTCCTGCTCTCGGGGGCGATCGGGCTTTGAAAGGCAGAGAACTCAAGCCCCGTCTCGACCGAAGAGATGTACACATACAAGGTACAGGAGTCAATGAAGGACAAGTATCGTCTAGCACTTTAGTTTTGAATAGTAAGTCAAAAATAAGCAAAACAACCAAAGTTAGAAAATGGAATGCCTTACCCAAGACAGCTTTAATCAGGTGTTGCAGATTGTTCCTGAATAAACCACTTAAAAGATCGGTTGTGGTGAAAAGTTGCTCTCTTTAGCTGATTACCGTTTGCATAAGCGGTTATATGATCAACGGTTTACTCTCTCAGGCAAAGAATGGTAATAAACCCGGCAATTTTCTTCATTCATGTAAATGCTATGTTATATTTCTCCATAAATATCAAAATGTGTCTTGAATTTGGTCAGTTTTTAGTCCATGATTACAGACGTTTACGAAGCCATGTGCCCGTGATTTAGCATTAGAAACCTCTGATTTGTAAATAAGGTTCAGCAGCTGCTTTTTAGTGTTTTGGAAAGACATACAGATATGGCCAAAGCTTAAGTCCAACAAGAAATCTCTTGAAGAATCAGTGCCACAGAGGGGGAAAAAAATCAGCTTTAGAACCGGCTCAGTGTGTAATTATGAATGCACGTGACGGTACGGTGAGTCCTGGTTTCTGATTGGTGCGTTGTCTTCCTGGTTCCGACTTCCAGCCAGTCACAGCCCTGGGTTTGTGTATAATGGGGGATTATCTTCAAAGGCAGATACATGAATGTGAAAGATGGATTATGGACACTTCAAAGCAAAGATATTCTGCAGTCAGGCTTACATTTACTCATGGTGCCGCTCATGCACGGGCTCTATGTTTCTATGTTTCTGGGTTTCTGGTAAGGGTTTTCAAACATGTTCTGAAAAGCTTGGTGATTGGTGCAGCGTTGCTCTCTCAATCGCTTAAATTCAAACTGTATTCACTCACTGTGATCCAAACACGACAAGCCAAGCAAAAATAGCTAAACAACAAATACAAGGTTGAAAAAGGCTTTGCACTTCATAAGGATAATAACTGTAGGTATCTCTCTTGTCAAAATGAATACATTTTTATAGAAAGGAAGCCTTCACTGAGTATAGGAACAAAATAATTTGATCATTAATGACAGAAAATCACTGATGAACAAAACCCAGAGTAAGCAAAGTGTAGGTTTTCTGTTTACATTCACAAAGCAGCAGGAGCGTATGCCATTAGCACTTAGCGTAGCATAAGAGATGTCCGCTACTCGGCTGTGCAGCGTGGGAGTTTTCCGTGTTGATTTGACGCTGTTCGCGGTTCACTGTGCCCCCGCTGCACCACGGTCACTTCCTCCCACAGTCCACCGAGCCGACCCACATCAGCGGCAATTTCACACTGCAAATGTGGGTGGAGTTTAGTCTTTACTTGCTCTTTAAGTTCCATTGAATTGACTCTGTGCATAACTTCAAATCATAACAACGCCAATGTAACCAAGGACAAATTGTACTTTTATTTTTGTAAGTGAAGTTCACCAAATCCTTCATTTTACTTGTTGTTTAACAAGTATTTCATGTTTAGAGGCAAGTTCTAGCCATATTCCCTTTGTTATTACCATGTCAGAAGTGTTGCTCATTTATGCCTGTACTGTCACTTTAAGAGAAAGCCCGCACAACGTGCTTTCTGAGCTCCGCAGCAGCGCCTCCCTCAGTCTGCGCTATGCTTTCTGAGAGGTGGGTATTGATTTGTGCTCGTGAAATTTAACAATATTAATTCGATAATTGGACACTCCAAAGTAGCATAATTGAAAGTTAAAATATATGAATGTACATTTTAAAGAGTTAACATGTAGGAAGTAAGCCCATGTATAAATCGTTTTTGTCTTTTTAGCAAGCTAATGTAAAATGTGAGACTTAGCTAAAAGCACCATCTATGTTTTCACTTGCTAACAGGGGACTGGTGAGCTGTGTGCATGGGAGAGACTACAGTACATTTCATGTACATTTTATTTTATTCTGTACAGGTATGTGCAACACTTCATCATTCATGGTTAAGATTTTATAAATTACACTGGGCATTTTGAAAATGCAATTCATGTTTTATTTACACGTTAAAAATGTATTTTGTCAAAAAAGTATGTGCACAATATCAGCTGCACTGAGTCTGCGCTATGCTTTCTGAGAGGGGACTGGTGAGCTGTGTGCATGGGAGAGACTACAGTACATTTCATGTACATTTTATTTTATTCTGTACAGAAGCCAGTAAAAGTGCTCCCGGTGATCGACACGTCTCCTGGTCCTTCCTTCTCCGCGCAGTACTCCAATCGAACACAACGCAGAGACCACAAAGGGTTAACGGATGTGCCCCCAGTCCATAAGACTATGTTGAACTGATCCACACCCGTTACACCGCCCAAGAAGTGACTTCCTGTTTCGATCCAGCACGCCAAAATAAAAGCACCATCTTATTCATTAGTTCAACTTTCTTTCTGCCAAACTATTAAAACACTTAAAAATGTGTGTATTTAATTATGATGTTGCAAGTACCTGCTGAACTAATCGATGAGACGAGCTGTGTGCTTTTATTTTGGCGTGCTGCATCAAAACAGGAAGTCACTTCTTGGGCGGCGTTGTTATGATTTGAAGTTATGCACAGAGTCAGTTGGACCCCTACGTAGAATGATGATATCATCACTTAACAAGAGGATTATCAATCTTATGGAATCTCATCTCTGGAATCGCCCATAAATGGCCATGTTTGATGCAGCCAGACAAGGAAAACAAAAGGGAAAGAACTACTCTCACACCAAAACTACTTTAAAGCCACACCGTGTAGAATTTTACCCCAAAAATGAAACTGAAATACAAGCTTTAATTTTATGATGTTTTCATATAAATGTACAAGCAAACATGATTTTTTTTAGTGAGCGGCTCAGCTCTTCTACGACTGTAACTTTACCAGGAGTGGGTACGTCTCAAGATCATCTCCATGGAGATGGACTCGACTAAAGTCAGTAGAATTTGAGATTTAAACAGGTTTGGTTCTCATCCAAATCCTTTCTTTGATTACCCACCGCAGTAATAGCATTTTCTGTGTCTGATCATTAGCAGCATGTTTTGTAACAGTATAATCCAAATGTCTTTAACAAATGGTCAATTGTGAATATATTTTCTACAAAATAAAGACACAGAGATAAGAAGAAGGGTAAAGGCCCAATCCCGTCAGACCTTGGAAGCTAAGCAGGGAAGGGCCTGGTCGGTACTTGGATGGGAGACCAGGGAGCCTAGCAAATGTAGTGAGTGAGTGAGTTGTTGGTGGTGGTCGGAGGGGCCGATGGCACAGACTGGTTGCCTCGCTTCTGTCAGTCTACCCCAGGGCAGCTGTGGCTACAATAGTAGTTTACCACCACCAAGTATGGAATGAATGAATAATGCAATGTAAAGCGTCTTTGAGTGTCCAGAAAAGCTCTATATAAAACCAATGCATTATTATTATTATTAAAGTGGTTCAACATCTCATAAATACATAAGTAGCGGAGAATGCTATCCATAATGCTAATGTTAGCTACAAGCTTATGCTACCTTTAAGTTCCATTTTTTTTCGCTTCTACTGGACAATTTGCTGTGTCAAAACATCCACATGGACTTGACTTTATTTTTGTGGGACAAATATGTTTAATGTTGGCCAGAAAACGACTGAAAAGAGGGAAGCACTTGCCCACACGGTAGCACAGTGGCAGCACATTCCCACCTGGACGGGGCCTTTCTGTGTGGAGTTTGCATGTTCTCCGTGTGTGCAGGTTTCCTCCGGGTACTCCGGTTTTCCCATGCCACTAAAAACATGTACAATAGGCCAGGATGAACGAGAGTGTGTTTGCGAGTGTGCATGGGGGACGACGGATGGAAATTAGCCCAGGGCTTCTTCATTAACACGCACTGTCCAAATAAACCAATAACACCGATTTGTGTTTATAACAAGCTTCCTTGTTCCTTCACCCCCAGTCCCACTTGCATGACACGCTGCCGCCCTTGAAGTATAATACATCCATGGTTGTCAGCTGTATCTATAGCAGAGAAGGGGATTTTTAGTCATTCACACGTCTGCCCTTTGGGGTATTAGACCTTCTGAAGCGCGGCAGCATCTGCACCAATCTAAAGACTGGTTTGTTTGCAAGAAGTGTGACCTTATTTAGTCCCACCCCCTTTCTACTTGATATTTTTACAGGAGCAAAAGAAGCTCATATCGTTCTTCTTTTACAACAACTTGCACAACTCAATATTTTTTAACAATTGTTTTACAAACTATGAATGTCTTTCCACAATATACACATCAGGGCCATAGAAATCCAGCGACAATAATGTTACTGATTGTTTAAATTGTTGTTTAAATTATAATTAATATCGAGCTCAATAGTTTGTGAAGACCATGTTTTTATACATAGATTTAAATTGGCAAACTGTGGTACATTTCTTGAGTGACACATTCAAGCTATTCCATAGTTTTACGCCGCAAACAGCGAGGCAGAAACTCCTCTTAGTGGATCGGACAACCGGAGTTTTGAAATTCATGTGATCCCTTAATCTATACCCTTCCTCCTGTTGTCGAAAGAAATCCTGAATACTGGCTGGTAATAGATCATTTTTAGCTTTAAACATCATTATTGCGGTGAAATAATTGATTAGATCCTTCAGTTTAAGTAGATTTGACTGCAGGAAAAGAGGGTGACTTCTTAATACATAAAGTAGTGGTGGGACTCAATTAAAATGTTCATCAAGTTCATTATGGCCTTTGTAATTAATTCATTCATGGATCAATCACACTTAAGCATCATAGGGGTTGTAATTATTTTTTAGAGGCATCATTTTAGAGCTTCTTTGTATTTGCCGCTAAAGTAAAACGTAATTCATTTCGATTCATATTTTTAATCATATTCAACCTTATGCAATTAATTAAAGTGATAATTTGTAAGTTTGCAAAGTGAGGAGAGATAGTGGAATTTGAAAGTAAACAATCAAATCCCTCCCCCTCTCTGACCACAAAGCCCTTCTTTGTTTGCGAAATGAGGAGAGCCGGAACTGAATTTTCAAGCCCCTCCCCTCCTGTTTGGCCCTGACAGGCTGGTTCACAGACAAAGCTCGTCTCATTGGTCGACGCGGGAGGATGCTAGACTCTGATTAGTTGCTGAGATCTGGGAGCTTTGCACACTTTATAAAATGTGTAAAACATTAAACTTCCAGACTTTAATTGGAATTCATCGAAAAAAAGTCCCAGCCCTAATATGACGTTATATACCACATTGATGGTTAGCTACATGAAGCATTAATGAACTAAATAAGTGTCTGGTATGTTAACATCACATAAACAGTTAAGATAACTATAGCATTAAGAACATACCAAACTCTTGATCTCACTCCAAATCACCAAATCCATTGAAATCTTCATCCTCGGTGTCACTTCTGAACAGTCGCCTTGGCAACTATCTGGGCACTGTTGACAAGCCTCTCCCGGCAGCACTTTTTTCAAGCTGTCATTTGCTAAATCGTTCCTCTAACTGTGGCAATCTAGCTTTTAGACCCGTGATTAGCTTTGTTTGTTTTCTTTATTGTGGTAAAAGTAACCTCCGCATTTCGGCAGTCCCTCACGTCTCACTCCAAGCTTTCTTTCTGCTGCTTGAGTGGCCTGCAGTGCCCTCTAGTGGCATGTGAAATTATATATTTGAATTTAAAGAAAGAAAAGAAGTCACATATTAGTCGCTCTGGAGTATAAGACGCACCCCCATCCATCCATCCATCCATCCATCCATCCATCCATCCATCCATCCATCCATCCATCCATCCATCCCTCCCTCTATCCATCCATCCATCCATCCATCCATCCATCCATCCATCCATCCATTCCTCCATTCCTCCATCCATCCATCCATCCATCCATCCATCCATCCATCCATCCATCCATCCATTCCTCCATCCATCCATCCATCCATCCATCCATCCATCCATCCATCCATCTATCTATCTATCTATCTATCTATCTATCTATCTATCTATCTATCCATCTATCCATCTATCCATCTATCCATCTATCCATCTATCCATCTATCCATCTATCTATCTATCTATCTATCTATCTATCTTCCGCTTTATCCAGACCACCCGATCCACGCACACCTCCTCCAGCTGTTCTGGGGGGACCCCGAGGCGACGCCTGGCCAGCTCGGAGACCAGCGTTCCCTGGGCCTTCCACGAGGCCTTGTCCCGATAGGACATGCCTGGAGCACCTCCCGAGGGAGCCCCAGCCAAACCATGAAAAAAAGTGTGACTCATAGTCCGGAAAATACTGTAAAGTTGAATTAATTAATTCACATTTACTGTAAAGCACTTTGTGACAACTGTCTGTAAAAAGCAGATGAAGTGTACTTACTACTTAACTCTCAGACGTCACTCATCCTGTTGTACTGAAACCAGAGCACCCGGGGGAACCTTTCTGCTATTTCCCTTTTGAAATTATGATTGTGTTATTTTCAGAAAAACAAGCAGCTCTAATTACTTCTGAGACGTTAGCCCCCATTGTCAACAGCCTGTGCGTCTCAGACTTCATAACCTATGCTAGCCTTCAGTAATGCCACACAGCCCCGGAACTCATATTGCAATCCGTGTGAGAAATGCCCTGAGCGCACACTGTATAGAGCCGGTACAAGGCAGCGCCCGGAGGCTCAGTCTGATTTTGTGGATTTCTCCTCAAAGCGCCGGGTCCTTAATCTGGCCGGGAATTCCAGCTCTGGTCCTGTACACCGGGCAGACCATCCACACGACACCTCCTCCTCCTGGTCCTAAACAAAAACAGCACTAAGCCACTCGTATAAACGCGAGGGATTATGGGTAAGGCAGTGCACATGGGTTTCATAGCTGAGGCATGTGTCAGCGCAGGCCGAAGTGGTAAATACTGGGGAGGAACTTCATCATTTTCATCATTGTAAGCTCCAATCAAGAAGGTTTTTGATTTGGGTAAAGCTGGAGAAAATGTGCTCGGTTAAGACAAGGGCTAAGAGGTTGGATGGGAAGCAAACTTTCACACATAAAAAGTTGCATAATGCACCTTTAAGTGTATGTATACATTGATGCTACTTCTCCAGCTTGGAGCCTTGTTAGCTCACCAGGCTAATAGCTTTATTTTGGCATCTGAAATATTTCGAACCCAAAAAGAAAAAACAGTCCTCATGCTCAAATCTTTGGTTGTAGCGCCTTTAGCTTTGATTACGCTGTGGCATCAAAGAGATTCTGCAGTGTCAAAAGATCCAGCGTTGCGTTCATTTTTCCCGAAGTGCCCGAGGTGTCAGTGCTGCTCCTGTGATCAAAACAAACGCACTGAAAGCTGTGAAGAAGGAGCTCTTTCTAAACTACTCTGGACGCCTGTTCTTTTTTGTTACCGAACAATAATGTCACAGAGAAAAGCGCGTTTGAGAAGACAGGACTTTATTCAACCTTCCTAAAGAAGAGACCACTCGCCAGAAGTTGGAATTTCTTTCCAGGATTCGGCGACTATCAGTCAAAATAGTGTTTTCCTGTGACTGTCTCTGATGGATGTTTGGTGAACCTTGGCCTGAATCAAAGTGGATTAACTTTTATAACCAATGTGAGTCCCAGAATGTAAACGCCCGATGGAGCGACCAGGACAGAGCGGTGAGTCAATGAAAACGGGTGTTCGCTTGTGTGTTAGCATGTGTGTTAGCTTGTGTGTTAGCTTGTGTGTTAGCGTGTGTGTTAGCTTGTGTGTTAGCGTGTGTGTTAGCTTGTGTGTTAGCTCGTGTGTTCGCGTGTGTGTTAGCTTGTGTGTTAGCGTGTGTGTTATCTTGTGTGTTAGCGTGTGTGTTAGCTTGTGTGTTAGCGTGTGTGTTATCTTGTGTGTTAGCGTGTGTGTTAGCGTGTGTGTTATCGTGTGTTAGCGTGTGTGTTAGCTTGTGTGTTAGCGTGTGTGTTATCTTGTGTGTTAGCGTGTGTGTTAGCTTGTGTGTTAGCGTGTGTGTTAGCTTGTGTGTTAGCTCGTGTGTTAGCGTGTGTGTTAGCTCGTGTGTTAGCGTGTGTGCCATTTATGAAGCTGTGTTGCAGATGTCAACTCCTTATAACTGCATCGTTAAGTAACTTCACTTATTGCTGTGATATTTATATTTATTACTGCTAATAATGCATGGGCAGATTAGCTTGCAGAGAGGGGGCGGAGTTAACCGAATCGAAGCGTCTTGTTTTCTGGGCTTGCAAAATACCCTGGGAAAACACTTATATTTATCACAAAAACATCTTGTTTTTGTCAGTAGGCGTCAGTGAACCCTGCATAACCCTTGAACACCTCACAGCCTCCTGGTGCTGCTTTGGAATAGAAAAAGCCCTGACAGCTCCCTGTAGATGTTGGATTATTAAACAAACTGACATTTCATGAGGATTTGCGCGGCATCAGAGCAGGTCGGTCAGATGTTTGTTTTGTAAACTTCTGACATAATGCTAAACTCTGACTGTGCTAGCTGCTAACTGTTGCTTGCGATCCCTGCACGTGTTAGTGTTTACATGGTGGGGGGTGTCCTGTGAGGCGGGGGAGGAGCGGCGTTTGTTTGCTTCTGCAGGACAAAGTTAACTAATTAAAGTAAACTAATTTCTCTACAGAGATTAATACAGTATAGATTATCATCTCAGGATGCAATGTGGGAATGCAGCCATGCAGGTCTGGCAAAATGGAGCAGCTGAGGGCAACTTTAACCCCCGCCTTAATCAAGTGCATTTCTCCAGTTCAGCTTTATCCAAATCCATAAGGTCCATAATGCTTTTTGATTATGGCACAATCCATTTAATGACTTGTTTTTATAAACCCTGGACCACTGCGCAGGGCCAAGGCGGTGTAGAAGAGAAAACAAGCCCTTCAGTGCAACACAGACGAGGGACAGTCGGTTCCTCCTTGTGACTGTGACTCAGCGTCGGAGGAAGTGGAGAGAGTTAAACTTCTCCTCTGTCGACCGCGACGCTGCCATCTCTCCAGGCTCTGCTCTGAAACAACAATAAACCTCGGCACGTGCCTCTGACCTTTGACCCCGCGGCGTCCAAGGCGTGAGGGGCCCCGCCTTTCCGGCCCCCAAGAACAGTCCCGCCTCTGTTCACGGGCTAAATCTGATCCAGGTTTGGGTTTAGCTGGAGTGAGGGCCATGCGCACTCAAGGGAAGTCATTTAAATTCAGGGATATCCATGTGAAACTTTTACTAGAAATTACTGACAAAAATAAGGTATTTTAATGCGTAAACGTTACCAAAATTGCCTTTACTGCCTGCAACAAAGTCAACATAATGCACAAAGCAGGGTTTACATTTATAGTTTCATTTTGCTGACGTATTAATTGCAAAGATTTGGCCCTAAACATGAAAAAACCTGCCTGGAGCAGTAGCTGGAGTGAGATTTGAGCAGCTGACATAAAGGGGGTGGAGTCTTGCCCATGGGGGCGGGACCAGACGGGGCAGTTTCTGCTTGGGATTGGTCAGACGCACGTGATGGACAGCCGGGTGTGGGAGTGGTGCTGGTGGAGCCGGAGCCTGTCAGTTTAAAGCGCTCACGGTGCGTTCGCTGAGGCTGGGATTTTAGGGAACTACTGCGAAAATGTTTACAGGCCTGTTAGAAACGAGAATGGAGACTTTTTGTTTGTTTTTGAATGCAAGTTGTCGTCGTCTTTAACAGCAGTAAAGAATAAGTCCTGGTCCCGATGTTCTGAGGCTCAGGTCGGGGAAGTAGTAGCGGTATGAGTGCTGCAGTGTTAACCCTTTTTGGGGTCACAAATGTCTTTTAGAGGGAGTGTGGCCTTGAGATACGTATCAACTATTGGAATACGACTTACAATATCAATGTTCAACAGTAGATCAAATGAAAAAAAATAATGAATGTAATGTACAAACCCTGCTTGTGGCATATGTTTTCTATACTTATGACCATTTGTTGCTAGTTTTGTGACTTTTTGTGACTGACATCTGTCACAAGATCATAAAAAAAAAAAAAAAAAGTTCTTTTGGAAAAAGGGGCACATAATATAAGTTTTGCAGACAAGGATTTAAGCGGTGGCATATTTGAAAAAGACCATTATACTTCTAGGACAGTGTTTTTATACTACCTCTAGATCATCATTGGTTTGCATCATGCATGCATTAAAGGAACAGGCCACAGTTCTTCCATACTGAGATATGTTCTTACCTGAGCTTAGACGAGTTGATACGTACCTGTCTGGTCTTTGTGCCCGTGGAAGAGCTTAAGGTGCGAACAGACCAGCTGCTTTTCGGGCGTCAAAGCGCGCCTAAAGCTCGTAGTTAGACGCGTGTGCTTACCCGAAGTCAGACACTTGTCACAAATGTCACCAACGCTCTGGGGAAAACTCCTGATTGGTCGACGCTCGCACATTTATCCAAAAAGTTCAACATTTCCCAACTCTAGCGTGGGCCGTGCTGGACGCCCTGGTGGCGCGTCAAAAGCATAACACACGCTGAAAAGCTTCAAAACGCGCCGCACAGGAGGCGTGTGACTCGCTCCGTGAGGCGCGTCCTCCATGTATTTTCAATGTAAACCTGGCGCTTTGCCGCGTTTGGTGTGAACGCACCTTAAGTCGCCTCTAACTTCTAACTTCTAACCTCGTTTGGAGCAATAGGAATATGCTGGGAGAGGCCAAATGCTATCAACATCTTTGGTCGTTTTGCGTGACTGACCTACATGAGGCCCAAAGCGCTTTACAGCAAAAACCCACTCACCCATTCACTCTGTCATTGATACAGCGATGTACGCAGACAGTGGAGGCGAGGCGGGTGAAGTGTCTTGCTCAAGGACACAACACGCGTGCACCTTCAGGAGCTGGGAATCGAACCCCTGACCCTCCGATCATGAGACGAATGGTTCCCAAAGTGTGGGTCAGGACTTCCTATTTCAGTATGTATGTATGTATGTATGTATGTATGTATGTATGTGTGTATGTATGTATGTATGTATGTATGTATGTATGTATGTATGTATGTCTATGTATGTATGTACACTATATCTGTATCTATATATATTAGGGCTGAAACGATTAATCGATTAATCGGCGACAACTATTTTAGTAATCGATTAATCGGTTTCTGGTTCACACAGACTAAAGTGGAGCAAAAATGACGTAAAAAATTTAGCAATTTTGATGAAAACCTGATTCAATTTTATATTTAGGGTCTGTAGTGTTTTGTACATTGTAAATTTCATGAATAGATCCTTCAAAAAAACATTTCCCTTTAGTTTACTCCATCAACACATCCTCAAACAGCACCACTTAAGCTATAATGTGATGAAAAAAAAAAGAAAATAAAAAAAGAAATTCCACACCATTCACAGCCAATCGATTAATCATAAAAATATTCGACAGATTAATCGACTACAAAATAATCGTTAGTTGCAGCCCTAATATATATATATATGATTGCGTGTTCAATAGGAATACAGTGCATGTATAGTTCGTTAAATGACAAAGTAAAAAAATACAAACACAATAACTCATCACTAAACCACATTTAAAAACATTTCCTCGCTCTCCCTCACCCTTTTACGCATTTCCCTCATCCTCGCCCGGCGACAACCCGCAATTTCCCAGCTCCCCCTGAACGCCCCCCACGAGTCCTCCAGCGTCTCCCTCTCACTCAGCGTGTCCGCGTCTCTCAGTGGACTCCGCTCAGACAGACCGCACTCCGCCCGCGTGTGTGTGTGAGCGCGCGCCTGTCTGTGTGTGTCTGCGTCTGCTGGATTAAAACAGGATGTAGCGGCTGACAGCGCTCACTGCGGAAGCCCCGGCCGTCTCTGCGCTTCTCACGCCGCCTCGACACGGCTATGTGACGGGCGAACTTCACCCAGAAATGTCCGCTCTCACCACAACCGCCTCTAACAAGCAGCAGCAGCAGCAGCAGACAGGAGGAGCCGACCCCGCGCGGAAGGAGAGGAGCGCCATCCCGGGCCGCCGCCGCTGCTCCTCCTGACCCCCCTGCTGCGCGCGCCTCGACCTTTTTACCGCTCGCGTGCCCATCCAAATTGATAACAAGAAGGAGGAAGGAGGAGTAGTTGCGACAATGGCTAACTACGACTGCTGCGTAAAGGTGGCGCTGAGGTAAGCTCCCCTACATCCCCTTTTACCCGTATTGTCACAATCAGGTGGCAAAAAAATGACGCGTTTTTGGTTTGCGTTTGCGCCAAGTTTGCGTTTGCGCCAAGCCCCCCAAACGTCGCGGCTCTCGCATGGCATTGCAGCACGTTTTTTTTTTACGCTGACTTGCCCAAACACCTTCGTAATAGAATGGGTGGTAGCCTATACTTGTATTGATGTGCCACGCTGCCTGGCCCCACATGACAAGTTCGCCGTTTTGCGTCGTGCGTGCGCCGTGGGTTTGCTCAAGCGATTTTCAACGATTTCCTCTTAATGTGGCGATGCGTTCAGGCTCTGTTTTTGGATCTGTTACAGCAGCTCGTTCGCTCGCGCGTCACAAAAGAGAAGGGATGCTGCCTCCCTTTTATTGCCTTTGTTAAACGGCACCTATGGCTGGCACGGCGCGTCCGAGCGCTAAGCCGGTCGTGGGGAATGCGTAAAATAATGGGAGTATTGTCTCCAAAAACGCCTTCTCGGGGTGTAGTTTGCTTCGAGGCGTGACAGGCGGTGTGTGTGATTTGTGTGTGACGCGCTTGCAAGTCCTTAATTGAACCATTTGAATTCTGAATATGGAGATGCTGCTAGTTTTTGCATTGATGTGCAAAGTTTGTGAAGGCCAATCCGAGAGTCATTGTTTGCAGAGGGTGAAGAAATGCATTTTTAACTGTGTGTTGTGGTCCAAGCTCGTTCCTAAATGTCCTGATGCTTTACTGACATCCAACTTCTTCAAAGAGTTTCGATTTGCATGTTTCACAACTTGGAGTGAGCAGTGAGGTAACAGGGATGAAGAAGAAGAAACTTTATTTATATAGCACCTCTCACAGATAAAATCACAAAGTGCTTCACAGAGAATCACAGAAAACATTACAGAATTTACATAGGAACAATCACAGCATTGTCAACTAAAAGCTCGTCTGAAAAGCAGCGTCTTCAGCTGCTTTATGAAGGAATCAACAGGGTCGGCTGTCCGTAGCGACAAAGGAAGGTCATTCCACAATTTAGGGGCAACGGCTTCAAAGGACAGATCACCTCTGGTTTTAAAGTGGGTTCTTGGGACAGTGAGGAGGTTTCTGGCTCGAGGACCTAAGGGTGCGACCCGAGGAGTAAGGGCACAGCAGGTCAGATACATATCTGGGACCCTGGCCATGCAGCGCTCTGAAAGTCAAAACTAAAATTTTAAATTCAATTCGAAATTTGACGGGGAGCCAATGCAACGAGGATAAAAATGGGAATGAAACGTTCAAGATTAGGAGGGGAAAACATGCAAACTCCACACAGAAAGGCTCCATCCAGGATTAGAGTGAACCTTGCCCCCCATCGTACTCAAATTTAAATTAAAAATATGTCAATCGTTTGTGCTGTTTTGTGCTGTAAAAATCTTTGTTTGTGCTGTTTGGGTTTTTGAGATATTAGTGATCGTTTTATTGGTCAGATCTCAGGTCACCCTGCTCGTTATAAAGTTCCAAAACGGGTAAAAATGGTGTCACTATTAACTATTTAACTATTACAAATTTTAGAGCCTTCGGCGTTCACCCTCGTCCTCCTCTGAGGCGCGCGCACGTGTCAGAGGCGCACGGCAACACACACTGCATGCAAAAAAACAATCATCAATATCTCAAAAACGGCAACAGCACAAACAGAGATTTTTACAGCACAAACGTAGCAAACGATTGACATATTTTTCATTTAAATTTGAGTATAAGGGGGGCCCAGGTTCACTCTAATCCGTCCAGGTGGGAATGGAACCCGGGACCTGCTAGCTGTGGAGCGAGAGCACTAACCACTGCGTTCCCGTGCCGTCCTATGGGTCGCCTCACTACGTTGATGGCGAGTGTCTTCTTTGTGCAACACCATCACCCACCTTGACTAATGACAAATGTGGTATATGAGCCGGCGCGGGCACTCGCTCACATTTAGCTTTATTTATTTGACCTTTATTTAAGCATAGGGTTGGTTAGACCAGTGCATGTAAACTTATTCATTTAGGAGCGGTTACGGGAAATGTCTCATGCATTTACTAAGACATTCACCATCTGCTGTTGGGGTCAGCCCTATGTTCCCCAGGACCTGTGTCCCCCTGTCAATAGAAGTGGGGCAACATCGTTGTATTATGTTCAGGCACCAGCCCACTCTCCTTCAGGTTTGTGGCGAGGGCAGGGTTAAAGGAACAGGCCATCGTTTTTACATACTGTGATATGTTCTTACTAGGGCTGCAACTAACGATTATTTTTTAGTCGATTAATCTGTCAAATATTTTTACAATTAATCGATTAATCACTTGCCTGTGAATGGTGTGGAATTTTTTTTTCTTTTTTTTTTTAAAATCACATCATAGCTTAAGTGGTGCTGTTTGAGGATGTGTTGATGGAGTAAACTAAAGGGAAATGTTTTTTGAAGGATCTATTCATGAAATTTACAATGTACAAAACATTACAGACCCTAAATATAAAATTGAAGTAGGTTTTCATCAAAATTGCAAAAAATTTTATGTCATTTTTGCTCCACTTTAGTCTGTGTGAACCAGAAACCGATTAATCGATTACTAAAATAGTTGTCGACTCTTTCAATAATCAATTAGTCGCCGATGAATCGTTTCAGCCCTAGTTCTTACCTGAGCTTAGACGAGTTGATGCGTACCTGTCTGGTCTGTGTGCCCGTGGAAGAGCGTGGTAGCTTCCAACTTCACCCCCGTTTGGAGCCATAGGAATATATTGGGAGAGGCTAAATGCTAACAACATCGTTGGTCGTTTTGCATCACTGAGTGAGGCGCACGCACATAGACCAGACAGGTACGCATCAACTCGTCTAAGCTCAGGAAAGAACATATCTCAGTGTGTAAAAAAGGCGGCCTGTTCCTTTTAAGCTGAAATGATCTTCTATAATAATAAATATCAGTTTGACAATTACCTTAAAAGTATTGGCTGCATTATTGTTTTAGGCTATCGCTTTCCAAAGATACAAAAGTATATCATTACAACAGCACACTATATTAATTCGCCTATTTAACCTGGATTCGACTGATTGAGTTCAACCAAGAAAATGATTTATATTAATTTGACGGTGCACTCACATTGACAAACTCCCCCTAAAAGCCAAGTGATTAAAACAAAAGACCTTTCTGCTAAAACGATTATTGTCGGAATCAGTGTTAATTTGGTCGACTAACATATTTAGTCTTAATTTTAGTCAAAGTGTTATTTTTGACGTCTAAAATTGGACTAAAACTAAATTAAAAACTTTCTCATGAGACTAAAACTATGACAAAAATGTCCAGATATTTTAGTCGACTAAATAAAAATGAAAAGGAGAGACTAAAATCATCCAAACTTCTATTGACCGTCTGAAAGAGCCTCAGATCTTGTAAATTCTCTGCCAAAGGATCAGCTCTGAGCTTTGTTCATGTGGAGCAGCTCCATGAAGCAGAGGAACAAGATTAAATATGATTATAATGAATATTATCAATGCAAAGTCGACTAAATTTGTCTTAAATTTAGTCGACTAAATTTACTTGCAATTTTAGTCGACTAAAATCGAATTACATTTTCGTCAAAAGACTAAGACTAAAACTAAATTAAAGCCGCAAGCGGCGATGAAGGCCCTCGCCCTTGGGGACTCGTCCCTTGCAACCGCCCCCGCTCACTCTCGTCCCTTGCGGCCACCTCCGCTCGCTCTCGTTCCTTGCGGCCACCTCCGCTCGTTGTTATCCCTTGCTACCACCTTTACTCACTCTCACGCCTTACGACCACCTCTGTTTGCTGTGGTCCCTTGCGATCAATCCTCATCACACTGATTTAAGTTGCATTACAGTTTATTATATGCGAAAGTCCCTCTAAGTTGCATTACAGTTTATTATATGCGAAAGTCCCTCTAAGTTGCATTACAGTTTATTATATGCGAAAGTCCCTTTAAGTTGCATTACAGTTTATTATATGCGAAAGTCCCTTTAAGTTGCATTACAGTACATTATATGCGAAAGTCCCTTTAAGTTGCATTACAGTTTATTATATGCGAAAGTCCCTTTAAGTTGCATTACAGTTCATTTTATGCGAAAGTCCCTTTAAGTTGCATTACAGTTCATTATATGCGAAAGTCCCTTTAAGTTGCATTACAGTTTAATAAATGCGAAAGTCCCTTTAAGTTGCATTACAGTTCATTTTATGCGAAAGTCCCTTTAAGTTGCATCACAGTTCATTTTATGCGAAAGTCCCTTTAAGTTGCATTACAGTTTATTATATGCGAAAGTCCCTTTAAGTTGCATTACAGTTTATTATATGCGAAAGTCCCTTTAAGTTGCATTACAGTTTATTATATGCGAAAGTCCCTTTAAGTTGCATTACAGTTCATTTTATGCGAAAGTCCCTTTAAGTTGCATGACAGTGCTTTATATGCGAATGTCCCTATTAAGTTACATTATAGTGCTATTGTGAAAATCCCTATGTAGTTGCATAATTGTGTTGTAATTGCAATAATCCCTATTTTGTTGCAGAAACTGTACAAACATGTTGATATTGCAGAAACTCTTAACACTGTATAAACGGTTAAAATCACTGACAGACTGCACTGTATCAGAAATTCTATTAAAATGCCGACAAAAAAAGAGAAAGGATTAGAGAAGTGTCAAAGCCATGTTTGAACTGGCAACCTCCTCCACCAAAGACAAGCACACTATCACTGAGCTGTACCTCCATGGTAGTTAAACCCCGATGTGGGCTACTTTTGTCTAAATTATTGAGCAGAAGTTAGTTCCCAGCACACCACTGGAGGAGAGAGGTAATTTCAGGTCATGCACCCCACCCATACATTGGGGCGGGACCATAGGTGCGGTTATAAAAAAAAAAAAAAGAGCTAAGGTCAAAATTGATCCATTAATGTCATGATTGGCAAGCCGATGCACAAGCAGTAACACTACACAGGCACAACCAATCTCATGAAACGTCCTGTATTCATGTGTTTTAGGCTGTGACAATGTGTGCAGTTGCCCATGTAAAAGGTGAAAACAATATAAAAGTGTCATGGCTGTGTTTGGACTAGCTACCTCCTTCACTTGAAACATGGGCCTGATGATGGCTTGGTTTCTCCAAATTCCCAGGCTGGAATTTGGTTGCAGCAACACACTGGAGGAGAGGTTATTTCCCTGTTTTTAGTGAGTTCTTCCTGGAAGGTGCTGAGTCCAAAAGAAAAAGGAAATAAAAGAGTGAACATTGGGATTGGATCCAGCAACCTCCTGTACACTAGTTCAGCTCTCTACCGATGGAGCTACTCCAGCTGAGTGAATAAAACAGCAGATTGGAAATTAATGTCATGAGAGATCATGCACTTGTGTGTTTGCAGGAAACGGATTCACAGTTTAGATCCCCCCCCCCCCCCCACCACCTTGAACATTTACTTGATTGTTTTCGACATATTCCCCAGTGTTTCCTCAATTGTCTCCCTACTATCCCCCATTTCTTTCTCTTTAGTGACGCATGTTTTGAAGCGTTTTTCATGAGGGTGGGACCATATTTGCGGTTAAAAAAAAAAAAAAAAAAGGTAAAGTCAGAATTGATCCAACAACCTAATGGTTGGGAATCCAACGCTCAAGCTATGATGCCACACAGGCACAGAAACTTCTGCAAAATGTCCCTTACTCACATGTTATAGGCTGCGACAATGTGTGCAGCATCCCATGTAAAAGGTGAAGGCAATATGAAAGTGTCAAGGTCGTGTTTGGACTAGCAACCTCCTTCACTTGAGACGACCATGCTATCACTGAGCTGTAATTACATGCAAACATGGGCCTGATGACTGCTTGGGTACTCCAAATTCACAGGCTGAAATTTGATCCCGGCAACACACTGGAGGGGTAATTTTCCTGTTTCTAATGAGTTTGGAACCATCGGCGACGATTCATGTTCTTACCAGAAAGTGCGGAGTCGAAAAGAAAAACAAATGAAAAAGAGTCAAGGTTGGTATTTGATCCAGCAACCTCCTGTACACTAACCCAGCTCTCTACCAATGGAGCTACTAAGACTGAGTGATTACTGCAGGGGATTTGACATTGATATCATGAAATACCCCGCACTTGTGTATTTGCAGGAAATGGATTTACAGTATAGAAAATAATATATTCTATCATTATTTAATCAGGGTAAATTCCTGGCTGCCCAAAGAAACGTTGAGAGAGGGTTTCAGCCCTGCAGCACCCTCGATATTGAAGCAATATTTTGGAAAGACCCATATAGTACGAGGAGCACACAGAGATACGGACAGGAAACAGACGAATTAAACTTCCTGTGATTGTACTGTTGAGAAAAACGTGAATTTGGAGGCAAAAACGTCCAAATTAAAGCTTCTGTCTGTGACATAGGGGTAGTATAAGTACCTATGAGTCCAAAAGTGTGGCTTTTGTGAAGAAAGGGAGAAATTTGGAAAATTGGCGAATTTCAGGAGACAGAGGCCTCTGACAGAGGCCAGTATGCAGCTAGGCTAAGACCTCTGGCTATTTTCACGGAGGATGGGCGGGCCACTTACAAGCCACTTAAAAGCCACTTGAAGCCAAGATGGCCGCCTCCCTGTGCGAGTGGGCGTGGCGCTCCAAGTGAGTTTTGGGCTTGTCATGATGTCCCCTCTCACTGTGGCGAGGGATTCGGGCATACGCCCAAAAACGCCCCGATTTTTTTGAATTGGGGTCCGCTTCCAGAGGGCGCTGTGGAGCCATTTTGTTGTGGGCGTGTCCCATTCGTCCAATATCATAAATTTTTTCGCTGCCCCAATGCCTCCGCCAATTTTGGTGAGTTTTCGCCCACGTTCAGCGGGTCAAAAACGCGATCATTTCCGGAGAAAAAAAATAATAATAATAAGAAACCACCCAAAAACAATAGTCCCTTGCCAGGACTGCGTCCGGCTCGGGCCTAAATATTAGGAGAACGGAGCAAGATAGAGGCATGGTGTAATATATTTTTTTGTTTGTTATGATGAGTGGAAGACATCTGGTAAGTTTGGTGGAAATTGGACAAAATAATTTTTTCAAGGTATAGGCAGGGGGCGCTATAGTGATGTGCACCGTGAAGTAATTGATCTCTATGGAATCAGACCGTAAGTGGCCTTCTGTCAGCCAAGTATGATCCAGACTGGATAGAGCGCGTGCCTGCGAGGTGGTGTCAAATTTACATGACAAAACATGTTTTGGGGGGGGCGCCATTCGAAACGGGGGGGTCTGAGTGAAAAAAAAATCAGGTATTTTTTGTAGCCCCGTGTCAGGAGAGTCTGTTTAAACAGGTATGGGCTTATTCTACCTAAAAACCAGGGACTAGTTTGTTGACAAACAAGACAGGTCCAGATAGATCCCCAAATAAAAGTCAAAGTCACGCCCACATCTTAGAAAATATGACATGACTATAATGTATTTTTTGGTTTGCAAAAGTGTCTAGAACATACTGGCATCATTGTATTAAAAAGATTCAAAAGTGCAGTTTTCAAGGTATGGCTAGGGGGCGCTATACTGGGAGCAGGCTACACTTTAATGGCTTCATTCTGTTCAGTTTCAGGTGGCGCATGAGTGACATGAATATGAGCTCTGTGGGCTTATGCCTGTGAGCGTGAGCTTTCTTGTAAACAACGCGAAATCTACGCGTTTTTCGCCGCGGCGTTACGCGGAGACGGTGAAACTTTTTTGAGAAACGCTGGGCAAATATTGAATTTCAATATGTCTAGACGCGCTGTGCCAAATGTGAGCTAAATCCGACGAAAAACCAGGGACTAGTTCGTTAAAACGTAAAATTAGTTTAGACGATGTCCGGGTTTGAAGCCAAGATGGCCGCCTCCCTGTGCGAGTGGGCGTGGCGCTCCAAGTGAGTTTTGGGCTTGTCATGATGTCCCCTCTCACTGTGGCGAGGGATTCGGGCATACGCCCAAAAACGCCCCGATTTTTTTGAATTGGGGTCCGCTTCCAGAGGGCGCTGTGGAGCCATTTTGTTGTGGGCGTGTCCCATTCGTCCAATATCATACATTTTTTCGCTGCCCCAATGCCTCCGCCAATTTTGGTGAGTTTTCGCCCACGTTCAGCGGGTCAAAAACGCGATCATTTCCGGAGAAAAAAAATAATAATAATAAGAAACCACCCAAAAACAATAGTCCCTTGCCAGGACTGCGTCCGGCTCGGGCCTAAATATTAGGAGAACGGAGCAAGATAGAGGCATGGTGTAATATATTTTTTTGTTTGTTATGATGAGTGGAAGACATCTGGTAAGTTTGGTGGAAATTGGACAAAATAATTTTTTCAAGGTATAGGCAGGGGGCGCTATAGTGATGTGCACCGTGAAGTAATTGATCTCTATGGAATCAGACCGTAAGTGGCCTTCTGTCAGCCAAGTATGATCCAGACTGGATAGAGCGCGTGCCTGCGAGGTGGTGTCAAATTTACATGACAAAACATGTTTTGGGGGGGGCGCCATTCGAAACGGGGGGGTCTGAGTGAAAAAAAAATCAGGTATTTTTTGTAGCCCCGTGTCAGGAGAGTCTGTTTAAACAGGTATGGGCTTATTCTACCTAAAAACCAGGGACTAGTTTGTTGACAAACAAGACAGGTCCAGATAGATCCCCAAATAAAAGTCAAAGTCACGCCCACATCTTAGAAAATATGACATGACTATAATGTATTTTTTGGTTTGCAAAAGTGTCTAGAACATACTGGCATCATTGTATTAAAAAGATTCAAAAGTGCAGTTTTCAAGGTATGGCTAGGGGGCGCTATACTGGGAGCAGGCTACACTTTAATGGCTTCATTCTGTTCAGTTTCAGGTGGCGCATGAGTGACATGAATATGAGCTCTGTGGGCTTATGCCTGTGAGCGTGAGCTTTCTTGTAAACAACGCGAAATCTACGCGTTTTTCGCCGCGGCGTTACGCGGAGACGGTGAAACTTTTTTGAGAAACGCTGGGCAAATATTGAATTTCAATATGTCTAGACGCGCTGTGCCAAATGTGAGCTAAATCCGACGAAAAACCAGGGACTAGTTCGTTAAAACGTAAAATTAGTTTAGACGATGTCCGGGTTTGAAGCCAAGATGGCCGCCTCCCTGTGCGAGTGGGCGTGGCGCTCCAAGTGAGTTTTGGGCTTGTCATGATGTCCCCTCTCACTGTGGCGAGGGATTCGGGCATACGCCCAAAAACGCCCCGATTTTTTTGAATTGGGGTCCGCTTCCAGAGGGCGCTGTGGAGCCATTTTGTTGTGGGCGTGTCCCATTCGTCCAATATCATAAATTTTTTCGCTGCCCCAATGCCTCCGCCAATTTTGGTGAGTTTTCGCCCACGTTCAGCGGGTCAAAAACGCGATCATTTCCGGAGAAAAATAATAATAATAATAAGAAACCACCCAAAAACAATAGTCCCTTGCCAGGACTGCGTCCGGCTCGGGCCTAAATATTAGGAGAACGGAGCAAGATAGAGGCATGGTGTAATATATTTTTTTGTTTGTTATGATGAGTGGAAGACATCTGGTAAGTTTGGTGGAAATTGGACAAAATAATTTTTTCAAGGTATAGGCAGGGGGCGCTATAGTGATGTGCACCGTGAAGTAATTGATCTCTATGGAATCAGACCGTAAGTGGCCTTCTGTCAGCCAAGTATGATCCAGACTGGATAGAGCGCGTGCCTGCGAGGTGGTGTCAAATTTACATGACAAAACATGTTTTGGGGGGGGCGCCATTCGAAACGGGGGGGTCTGAGTGAAAAAAAAATCAGGTATTTTTTGTAGCCCCGTGTCAGGAGAGTCTGTTTAAACAGGTATGGGCTTATTCTACCTAAAAACCAGGGACTAGTTTGTTGACAAACAAGACAGGTCCAGATAGATCCCCAAATAAAAGTCAAAGTCACGCCCACATCTTAGAAAATATGACATGACTATAATGTATTTTTTGGTTTGCAAAAGTGTCTAGAACATACTGGCATCATTGTATTAAAAAGATTCAAAAGTGCAGTTTTCAAGGTATGGCTAGGGGGCGCTATACTGGGAGCAGGCTACACTTTAATGGCTTCATTCTTTTCAGTTTCAGGTGGCGCATGAGTGACATGAATATGAGCTCTGTGGGCTTATGCCTGTGAGCGTGAGCTTTCTTGTAAACAACGCGAAATCTACGCGTTTTTCGCCGCGGCGTTACGCGGAGACGGTGAAACTTTTTTGAGAAACGCTGGGCAAATATTGAATTTCAATATGTCTAGACGCGCTGTGCCAAATGTGAGCTAAATCCGACGAAAAACCAGGGACTAGTTCGTTAAAACGTAAAATTAGTTTAGACGATGTCCGGGTTTGAAGCCAAGATGGCCGCCTCCCTGTGCGAGTGGGCGTGGCGCTCCAAGTGAGTTTTGGGCTTGTCATGATGTCCCCTCTCACTGTGGCGAGGGATTCGGGCATACGCCCAAAAACGCCCCGATTTTTTTGAATTGGGGTCCGCTTCCAGAGGGCGCTGTGGAGCCATTTTGTTGTGGGCGTGTCCCATTCGTCCAATATCATAAATTTTTTCGCTGCCCCAATGCCTCCGCCAATTTTGGTGAGTTTTCGCCCACGTTCAGCGGGTCAAAAACGCGATCATTTCCGGAGAAAAATAATAATAATAATAAGAAACCACCCAAAAACAATAGTCCCTTGCCAGGACTGCGTCCGGCTCGGGCCTAATTAAAGTATGTTGTCAAAATTAACACTGGTCTGAATAGCTGGAGTTGTAGCCTATCGTGCGTGTTTTTGGTTTGTAAAACACTTGTCCTCTGATAAAACATGATGATTGACGACATGGCCAATAAAACAGTTCAGATGCAAACTCTCCCCAGTCCCTTGTTTACGTTAGCCGTATGCTAGCACACCTGCCGCCTCATCTGTCTGACTTAACTGTCCGATGTGGCCGCCGCCGTCATTAAGTAGCCACTTTGGGGGTCAATTTGTGGTCTATTGATTGCTCTCGGAGGGGGGTATCGGTGCAGGGGGGGGGGAAGAGGAGCCTTTTTTTGGGTTGGGGGGGGGGCACAGCTGATGTCCCGTGCCCCCGGGGGGAGGTCTGGCTTGTCGGTGATGGCAGTGCTCTCCTTTTGTGTTTGCTCAAAGGAACACTGGCAGAAAATGGTGCAGCGTGGTGGTGAGTGGATGGTGGAGCGGAGGAGGAGGAGGGGGGAGCGGGGACAGCTGGGTGGCTCAGACGCAAGTATTGATCCAAGGCCTTAGAGAAAGTGTCGACGGTAATGATGGGGGGATTGTCAACGTGCAGCCGCGAGGCGTTTTATTCAGTACAGCAGCGGAGATCGGCCTGCTAGGAAAGTGACGTGTAGAAAACAAGCATTTTATTACCACTATTACTGTTGTTGTTGCTATAGCTACTACTGCTACTAATGCTGCTACAAGTACTGTAAATGTACCCAAGTAACTATTTGAAGTAACTCTACTTCTTGGAGTATTTGCTTTTGTTTATCTGCTGTATAGTGCAGCTGTAGCCTACCTTGGGCCAGCTAATCTTCCTGTAAACTTTCCCAGTACTTTTTTATACTTGAGTAATATACTCTATTTGGGTCACTACTTTCTACTCCTACTCGAGTCAAGTTATTTTAAAGTAACATTACTCTTAACACATTGCTGTTTTTGGGGAAATGTATTATTCTGTATTAGTATTTTTATGACTTTGTTGACATCAGTCTGCCCAGGGACTGCAGGTGGAAATTGGCACAAGTGCTATAACCTGGTACAATGCATCTCTCCCTTTGAGGTTAATGTATATTGTACACTGTCCCTGTTCAAATAAATAAATAAACTAAAAAAAAAAAGAAAATTGAGTGCCAAAAACGTAAAAACTCTTTTAGCGTTGTTTTTTTTTTTGTTCAATTGCGAAACTAGACACTCTAGTACAGGGGTCCTCAAACTACGGCCCGCGGGACAAATCCGGCCCGCGAGGGGATTTATTCCGGCCCCCGACTTGTAGAGCACAAATCCCTGAGTATGTTAAAAAAAAAAAGGAAGTCTCTAGCCCATTCCTGTGCGGTGTTAGGATATTTTAACTAAAAAACAAGTTTACTCATTCCAGCCACTAGGGGGCAATTTGAATAAATCAAAAATAATTCCACAGGTGCCCAGCAGAGGGCACTTACATAAGAGATCAGAATATAAACACATTATTGCCATGTGGTAAATGAAGCAGGCGAGTCATCTCTACTTCACAAAGAGGCATTTTGGTCTGAGTCATACAATTCTATATTGTAGCCAACCCGGTCCGGCCCCCCATCACAGTCAGGAACAATAATGTGGCCCCCAGAGAAAAAAGTCTGAGGACCCCTGCTCTAGTACTTCCTTATGTGTGATTTTGGTGGTTCTGTGATGAACAGAAGTGAAATAAATGACGATCAAAAACTTGTGAAGAGTCAGGATCTGGACATTTCATATATATTGTTGCATATCTTTTTCTTTTTTTCTTTTTTGTCCGAGGGGGCGTGGTGTTGCGTAGCGAACAGCTGTAAAGCCGACACTTCCCTCTTGCTCTCTGGAGCGTGTTACACATCGAAACAGTTCAGATTTTAACGTTTCTCTGAGTTTTTGAATGGTCCAAATCGGTCCAAGAACGGCTGAGAAACATCCTGTTAAAGTCTTCAATCCCAGAACCAGGCTGTTTAAATGCACACGCGATAAAAAGCGATCGATAGCACGCGGTGTTTCAAAGCGTATCAACAATGTTGTCATTGAAAATGTACTTGAAACAAATATATTTAGGGATTTGCCTTTTCCCATAACGTTAGTGTCCGTCCAGAGAGGAGAGAGGAGGAGAGAGGAGATATTCAGAAAGGACAGTGTTGCATAAAACTGCCCGTTATCTCCGAATCTAGAAAAATAAGCGGTGATTTTGATCAAATTTAACCTCTGTTTAGTTTTGGATTTCTCAGGAACCGAGGCACATAGAATAAAACTGTTTTCACCTATGGAGAGCTTAGATTCTCACCTTTCAAACGAGCCATAGCATGTGTCCATAGCTATAACACAGAATACGCTGTGGTAGGGCTGCTTGATTATTGAAAAAATAATAATCACGATTATTTTTGTCATAATTGAAATCACGATTATTCAAACGATTATTTGTTGCCTTTAAAAAAAAAGTCTATCTTTATTTTATTTATTTATTAATCAAAACACTATGATATTTTATGTTTTCTGGACAGTCATAAAAGTACAAATGATTTCAAGTTTGCCTTGGTTAAAGAAGAGGTCCCTGTTTCACACCTGCCCCCTGCTGGCCAGCCCTCACACCTGCCCCCTGCTGGCCGGCCCTCACACCTGCGCAAGCAAACTGAGCTGCGCGGCCTGATGACATCATCACACAGCGCCGTTTGTTTTTATGTCAGACAAAAGCATGAGCCATGGCACGTGAAAAGCGAAGGGAAAATAATCCCAGCGGCCTGAAATAACACAAGTCTGCTTTGCAAAAAAAAAGAAAAAAAAATTATAATCGTTTTTTTGCGATTATGCTAATTTTGTAATCGTTTACTGTTGCGATCGAAATCGTAATCGAATTTCAATTAATTGCACAGCCCTTCGCTGTGGTGCTACAAATATCATGAAAAACTGTCTGGATTGTTGACGCTCTACAGCTAAATCCCCAAAACAATGTGTTAATACCACTACTACTTCTACTGCTACTGCACTACTGCTACTACCATTACTTACTTCTACCACTGTTTTTCATGGTCGTTTCTTGCTGTCAACACACTCTGTCTTGTCAGTGTGTGGATTGTCTCCCTGGAGGTTTACGCAGCTACTTATAGGAAGCTGAAATGTGCAAATAAACGCTTAAAGACGGATGACTTCCTGCCGTAGCCCCTGTTCATTTGTCTGTTTGTGTGTGTGTGTGAGAGTGTTTGTGTGTGTGTGTGAGAGTGTTTTTGTGTGTGTGTGAGAGTCTGGGGCAGATAAGAGCCGGCCGGTGTGTAATCGGTGCCATGTTTTCGTACCCTCAGGCGCTCTCTGTCTCTCCTCGTCCTCGCCCTCGCTCTCCATGCGCAGTTGTTTTTGGGGTCAAACTCCGCGCTCGCTCCTGCCTGAGTGCACTGAGGCCGGCGCTTCCTCAATCCAAACAGTGTCCAGGGAAGAGCTGACCTACAATCCAGAGCTGCTGTGCCGTGTTTTACAAACGTGTGGACGGAGCGGATGAAAAATATACACCTAAAGTAAAGTTACAGAAATAAACGTAAAGTCGCATAATGTATAATAAAGTAGCGGGAAGTGAAGCGGCGTCTAGTGAAACGGTGTCTGGTGAAACGGCGTCTGGTGAAGCGGCGTCTGGTGAAACGGCGTCTAGTGAAACGGCGTCTAGTGAAACGGCGTCTAGTGAAACAGCGTCTAGTGAAACAGAAAAAGTGAAACGGCGTCTAGTGAAACGGCGTCTAGTGAAACGGCGTCTAGTGAAACGGCGTCTAGTGAAACGGCGTCTAGTGAAACGGCGTCTAGTGAAACGGCGTCTAGTGAAGCGGCGTCTAGTGAAACAGAAAAAGTGAAGCGCCGTCTAGTGAAACGGCGTCTAGTGAAACAGAAAAAGTGAAGCGCCGTCTAGTGAAACGGCGTCTAGTGAAACGGCGTCTAGTGAAGCGGCGTCTAGTGAAACGGCGTCTAGTGAAACGGCGTCTAGTGAAACGGCGTCTAGTGAAGCGGCGTCTAGTGAAGCGGCGTCTAGTGAAACAGAAAAAGTGAAGCGCCGTCTAGTGAAACGCCGTCTAGTGAAACGGCGTCTAGTGAAGCGGCGTCTAGTGAAGCGGCGTCTAGTGAAACAGAAAAAGTGAAATGCCGTCTAGTGAAACGGCGTCTAGTGAAACAGAAAAAGTGAAGCGCCGTCTAGTGAAACGGCGTCTGGTGAAACGGCGTCTGGTGAAACGTCTAGTGAAACGTCTAGTGAAGCGGCGTCTAGTGAAACGTCTAGTGAAACGTCTAGTGAAACGTCTAGTGAAACGTCTAGTGAAGCGGCGTCTAGTGAAACGTCTAGTGAAACGTCTAGTGAAACGTCTAGTGAAGCGGCGTCTAGTGAAACGTCTAGTGAAACGGCGTCTAGTGAAACAGAAAAAGTGAAGCGCCGTCTAGTGAAACGGCGTCTGGTGAAGCGGCGTCTGGTGAAACGGCGTCTAGTGAAACGGCGTCTAGTGAAACGGCGTCTAGTGAAACGGCGTCTAGTGAAACGGCGTCTAGTGAAACAGCGTCTAGTGAAACAGAAAAAGTGAAACGGCGTCTAGTGAAACGGCGTCTAGTGAAACGGCGTCTAGTGAAACGGCGTCTAGTGAAACGGCGTCTAGTGAAACGGCGTCTAGTGAAGCGGCGTCTAGTGAAACAGAAAAAGTGAAGCGCCGTCTAGTGAAACGGCGTCTAGTGAAATGCCGTCTAGTGAAACGGCGTCTAGTGAAACAGAAAAAGTGAAGCGCCGTCTAGTGAAACGCCGTCTAGTGAAGCGGCGTCTAGTGAAACGGCGTCTAGTGAAACAGAAAAAGTGAAATGCCGTCTAGTGAAACGGCGTCTAGTGAAACAGAAAAAGTGAAGCGCCGTCTAGTGAAACGGCGTCTGGTGAAACGGCGTCTGGTGAAACGTCTAGTGAAACGTCTAGTGAAGCGGCGTCTAGTGAAACGTCTAGTGAAACGTCTAGTGAAACGTCTAGTGAAACGGCGTCTAGTGAAACAGAAAAAGTGAAGCGCCGTCTAGTGAAACGGCGTCTGGTGAAACGGCGTCTAGTGAAACGGCGTCTGGTGAAACGCCGTCTAGTGAAACGCCGTCTAGTGAAACGCCGTCTAGTGAAACGCCGTCTAGTGAAACGCCGTCTGGTGAAACGCCGTCTGGTGAAACGCCGTCTGGTGAAACGGCGTCTGGTGAAACGCTGTCTAGTGAAACGGCGTCTGGTGAAACGCCGTCTGGTGAAACGGCGTCTGGTGAAACGCCGTCTAGTGAAACGCCGTCTAGTGAAACGCCGTCTAGTGAAGCGGTGTATCGTGAAGTGGCGTATCGTGAAGCGCCGTCTAGTGAAACGCCGTCTAGTGAAACGCCGTCTAGTGAAACGCCGTCTAGTGAAGCGCCGTCTAGTGAAGCGCCGTCTAGTGAAGCGCCGTCTAGTGAAGCGCCGTCTAGTGAAGCGTCGTCTAGTGAAACGCCGTCTAGTGAAACGCCGTCTAGTGAAACGCCGTCTAGTGAAGCGCCGTCTAGTGAAACGCCGTCTAGTGAAGCGCCGTCTAGTGAAGCGCCGTCTAGTGAAGCGCCGTCTAGTGAAGCGTCGTCTAGTGAAACGCCGTCTAGTGAAACGCCGTCTAGTGAAACGCCGTCTAGTGAAACGCCGTCTAGTGAAACGCCGTCTAGTGAAACGCCGTCTAGTGAAACGCCGTCTAGTGAAACGCCGTCCAGTGAAACATCTAGTGAATGACAAAACATGATGTATTCTATGTTATGCTAAATAATGTGACGTAAAAAAGCTAAAATGACGTAACACAAAAAACAAACCGTAAAATAACGTGGTGCAAAATAATGTTTTGTAAAATGACGCTCCGCAAATGCCTCAAATAAAGGATCGTAACGTCAAGCAAAGCAACGTGAGGCAACAGGCATTTCCAAAACCGCCAGACAACCCATCCTTCTACCACAAACCAGTGAACATTCTTCTCTCGGCTCCAAAGGATTGTATTGGCTGCTTGTTTTGGCGCGTGATGGAGACCTTCATGTTACTGTAGACGCTCTCCTTGTATATCGTATACACTCGCGTGCTTTGACATGCAAGATCTATGAGAGGATTTCATTTCCAAATCGATCCTGGCTGCGTCGCGTAAAACCTGCCTCTCTCAGACTGTGCCGGCTCAGCTTTTGCACAGCACACACTGAAAGCCTTTCTGTTGAGTGCAGCTGCGGCCGGCCTCTTGTGACTCTCATGGAACAAACCTCTGTCCAAAATATTTCATTCTTTAGGCTGGATTTTGAGAGAGTCTTTTGTTGCTTTGATAGAATCATTTCTTTTTTTAGTGTCCTGTGGCTGTGTCGGTCGGCCTATCTGTAGATTGCCTTGAGTTATTTGTGTTGGGCAGAACTCATTTATTACACGGCGCGGTGAGTACGCGGTTAGCCCCTTCGCCTCACAGCAAGAAGGTTCTGGGTTTGACTCCTGGACCTCCTGGACCTACACTGTCTTTCTGCTCTGAAGGAAATCGCAGCTAGTCTAAGCCTACACTCAAAATAAACTTTAAAAAGGTCTCTCTATTTTTAGTCATTTGCCTCCAATAAAGGAATAGTTCACAGTTTTTACATACTGAGATATGTTCTTACCTGAGCTTAGACGAGTTGATACGTACCTGTCTGGTCTTTGTGGGTGCCCGTCGAAGAGCTTGGTCGCTTCTAACTTCACCCCCGTTTGGAGCCATAGGAATACATTGGGAGAGGCCATTGCTAAAAGCATCGTTGGTCTTTTTGCGTGACTGAGGGCACGCAGTTCTTCCATACTGTCATATGTTCTTACCTGAGCTTAGACGAGTTGATGCGTACCTGTCTGGTCTTTGTGCGTGCCCTTGGAAGAGCATGGTAGCTTCCAACTTCACCCCGTTTGGAGCTATAGGAACACATTGGGAGAGGCCAAATGCAAACAACATCTTTCGTCTTTTTGCGTGACTGAGGGCACGCACAAAAACCAGACAGGTACGCATCAACTCGTCTAAGCTCGGGTAAGAACATATCTCAGTATGGAAAAAACGGTGAACTATTCCTTTTAATGGAGGCAAATTACTTAAAATAGCT
The DNA here is from genome assembly GCF_951799975.1 of Gobius niger. Classification (NCBI taxonomy): domain Eukaryota; kingdom Metazoa; phylum Chordata; class Actinopteri; order Gobiiformes; family Gobiidae; genus Gobius; species Gobius niger. The sequence goes on from NC_136875.1 coordinate 7,225,140, forward strand.
TGAATCAAGAGTCCTTTTTAAAGTTTATTTTGAGTGTAGGCTTAGACTAGTCTAAATATAGATTTAACAGAAGAACACACTGCTCGTTCCGTTTGATCTTTTCTTAGAGTAGTCCAGAACTACTCAAATTCAAGATCTTTATTCAAGCTATTGTAAGTCCTTTTTCTCATACATTATTTTCCAGTGATTGTGGAATTCTGATGTTTTTCCGACGATCTTTGCAAATTAGGGTTGAAACTATATGAAAATCCCAGCATTATTTGACTCTTTTTTTTTACAGGTCGTTGTGAAAACTCCCTGGTCACAACAGCACAGTGGCGTCAAAACAAAGTCAGGGTGGCCAAATAAAGCTCCGGACATCTCCCCTCTCCCTCCCCTCCCTCCGTCCCTCAGTTTAAATGGACTTTAAAAGAGTGTTTGTCGGAGCTGATTGTCCCGCGCTGCTGCAGTCTGGCCTGTTTCCTGTACGTGCTCGCATTCGGCTCCACTGGGGGGTCTGTCAAATGAGTTGACCAAAGGGGTCAACTCATTGACCCCTTTATAGCGGTGGAGTTTAAACTGTTGGCTGCATGCAGTAATGACCGAGCTGTACAGTTTGTGTCATATTGTTGTTTTTTGTTAACGCTGGGTTTTGTTTGTTAGCAACTTCATTCACACACTTTGGGTCTTTCTCCCTCTGCAGAAGCGCTCCAATCTGTGGGATTTTGCTGCATAGTATGCGAAACGGAGCTTTTTACAATGTTGTTCTCCCACCAAAAACTAACCAGGAGCTGCGTTTCCATCTTTGTATCTTCACTGGTGGCTATTCTTCAGAGAAAGCTCCTCCTGAGGTCCTACGTAGCGCTTTCCTCACCTATCCATCTTAATCCTCTCATCACAAAGTAAAAGCACTCGCCATAGCTTCTCTACAGCCACATGGGTCGAGCGTTGTCATTTGCTTTCCTCTTTATTGAAACAGTTGGCTGGCGGAGGAGGAGGTTGGGGCTTGTGGTTGCTCGCGTGGAGGAACAGGAAGTTAAAATGTTCAGCTGTTTTTGATCAGGATTGTATTTTCCAACCAACAAAGTGTAAGATAGTGATGTGCTTGAGATTGTAGCCAAATACCTGCAGAAAGCACAACACCCCCTCTTTAAATGTCCATGAATCATAACTGGACCTGTTGATCATGCTACCACTGATTTGTTAGCCTGCCGTTAGCTAAAAATGGTTGTTTGTTTTGATCCTCCTGCTGCGAGCCAAGGTTGAACAAATATACATGATACTAGAGGTCGACCGATATGGGTTTTTCTAAGGTCGATGCCAAAGGGGATTTACGGGGATTTTTATTGGCCGATACCGATATGCTCGGCCGATATTTTTCACTGATGTTTTTGCCTGATTTTTCCAAATGTCTGGTCTATAATCCTGTGAAAACAAATCCCACCCCAGACGTGGCCCATTTTATTTCATTACTATAGGTTATTCAATCATAGTTTCTGTCTTAGTTGCCGTTAGCATTAGCATATTGCTGCTAGCCGCGGCATTTTGCACGCTGATCAAAAATACAGTTGCGGAGGTTTAAACTAACTCCAGGTTCTGTGCTTCAAAATGACACGGTGCATGTCCATATACATGAGTTTGCAGTGTCATCACGCATAGTTTGGGTGGCCATTTTGAATACTGAAGTAGCATTATGCTGTACTACAACATGAAACAATATCTCTACTCAAGATGAAAATGAAAGACAACTGACTGACAGTGGCATTTTTATGCTCAAGAAGAAAACACGGCCCCAGAGACGCACGTTTATGTGACAAAACCAGCAAATGTGGCACTGACGTAGCAGCTCTGTCCGTCGAGCTACAGCAGGATTTACTAAAGATCTGCTTCACTCCTCAGACTAAATGTACCCATCAATGAGGAAACAAAAAACCCTTCTCTTTCTTTTTACAGTTTGTCATGTCAACAGAGTCTCAGTCAGTGTTTAAGCCGCTCAAGACGTTAGCATGCTACCGGTTAGCAAATGCGAATCTATGTACATTGAGGAAATACTCCAGTGACAGCTCAGCTCTGACCTCTGTCACATGTTGCATCCAAGGCTCGATGTTTGGAGTGTGGTTCAGGGCGTTTTCATGGAGAGGTCGGAGCTGAGCTGTTGAGGCTAAATGCTAACTTGTAGCATGCTAGCATCTTAAACACTGACTCACTCGTCTCACATAAATGTGCGTCTCTGGGGCTGTGTTTTTACTGTTATATTATTGAGCAATGATACGAGTACATAAAAATGCCACTGTCAATCAGTTGTCCTTTTATATCCTGAGTAGAGTTATTGTTTCAAAAACGATATCTTTGCAACAGTTTTAGTTCATTTCACGACCACACTCCGAGGAACACATCCAGGTAGGGCTGCTCAATTATTGAAAAAATAATAATCACGATTATTTTTGTCATAATTGAAATCACGATTATTCAAACGATTATTTGTTGCCTTTAAAAAATCAATCAAAAAAGTGACAAAAATCCATTAAAAAAAGACAAAAATCCAGCAAAAAAAGCAAAAATCCATTTAAAAAAAAGACAAAAATCCAGCAAAAAAGTGACAAAAATCCAGCAAAAAAATTACAAAAATCCAGCAGAAAAAGACAAAAATCCAGCAAAAAAGTGACAAAAATTAAAAATTAGAAAATAAATTGAAAAAAAAAATTAAAAAAAATATATTGAAAAAAAAAAAAAAATTGAAAAAAAAAATATAATCGATTTTTTGCGATTATGCTAATTTTGTAATCGTTTACTGTTGTTTACTAATTTCACAGCCCTACATCCAGGTGTTGAGCCGGGGTCTCGGTCAGGAGTACCCGCTTAGCTTGTGACTTAGCTTATTGGGTTGACGGGTGAAACCTGAGCTCATAAACCCACCACACAGGGAAAGCATGCAAATCCCCACACAGAAAGACCCCACATGATCCAGACCTTTGAACATGGGACCTTCTTGCAGTGATTCCAGACTGTACCAGATTATATTCTAGCCTGGGTTTGCTTGATCAGTGTTTTGACCGAGGAGCCGTTTTCTCCAAAGGCCCCAAAAACGAGGTCAGAGGGACAGGAAGCGTGACAGAGCAGCCGCCCAGCCACCACGGCATCACTTCCTTTCCAATCTCTCTCTCTTTCACCTCACACGTCTTTGTCAGCGTCTCTTGTCTCTGTCCTGCGAAATGAACCGAATTCTTGCGTACTGCTCGGTTGACTCAGCAGCCAGTGTTGCGCTTCTCGGTTTCACGCGGCGCGGTACAAAAAAAGCCGGGGCTGGAGAAAAGAAAATCACCTGCCTCTTAAAGCTGTTGCATAACCGGGCTGTAATTCCGCGGGGGAACAGATTGTGAAACAACTGCTGCGACGCCAACACTCACTCTGTTCTGTGTCGCAAAACCGCTTAGCATTTTGGGAAGATTAGCTGTGTTTTCAAAAATGGAATCTCGCAAGAACAGGGTTATACACTGGCGGACCAAGAGGAAAGAGTGGCCCGGATGTAGCTGTTCTGAAATGAAAGTGAAAACGAGTGTGACAACTTCCATTCGCTTCATTGTAAAGCTGTATTGTGTAGGAAAACGATCTTGTTTGAGTGTTGACGTGGACTGGATGGCGGTGAGGGATCTCGCTGTTGCTGCAGAATGACTTCCTGTAACGCTGCTGCCGAAGCGTCTGCACTTCCTGTTCACTTCCTGCCTTAGTTCCTACCACTGGGAAAATTGGCTAAAACACCCATAAATGCGTGTATTCTGTTTTTTTCCCCCTCAAAACAACCAAAGATCACACGCTCTGGTATTATTTACAGCACTAGTTGTCTGTTCATTAAGGCGAGACACTGCAGGTGAATTGGGAAAAAATAAATAAATGTGGAGATATCAATTTGAAACTTTTGCTGAACATCACAGATATAAATATGAGAAAAATATATATTACAACCACTTTCATTTTATGTTTTCACATAAAAATAAGGCATTTTGAGCATTAAAATGGCCAAAATTGCCTATATTTTGGGCAACGAAATCAAAATAATGAATTGAGCCAGATTAAATGTTATGGTTTTATTTCATTGACATATTAGTAACTAAGATTTTTTCAGAGAGGATTTTGGAAATATTGTTTAGTTTTTCAATAAACTAAATAAATTCAGTGAAAAAATCTGTAAAAACTGAAATTCTGCCTGTTTTTCTTTTTGTTTCAAAGCTGAATAAATCAGGCTAGGAATTAGATATTAAAAAATCCCTCTGAAAAAACTTCAAAATATTGTTAACTCCAAGACTGGAAAGTTTGGAGTCTGTGGGAGCTTCTATAAGGGCTCAGGCTCTGCCCGAGTGCGGCTTCTCTCATTCAGAGAAAACCAGCCCTGAAGTTTTGTAGCGACTGCGCATGCTCGGCCCGTTCTCCGACTTTTCCGCACCAGCGTCTCGTAGGAGGAAAAACATCATATTTGGGTGAAAGCGTCATCACGGGGCCCCTTAGCAGGACACGTGGATGTAAAATCTGTCAATATTTATGAATGAATACCCGCGGGAAAGACAGACTTTCTACGCGGCGCAGCAGCTACTTCCGGGTTGCCCCCACCTCGCAGACAAAACATCACAAAATAAACATCATGCGGGTGAGTTTTGTCATTTTTATATCTGACATGAAAACTAAGATGTAAAGGGAGGAAAATAGATAAAAATCTCCACTTCGACCACTGCGTGAAAAATCAATACTTTCACCTGCCGTGTCTCGCCTTAATATGCTTTGTCCCATTCAAAGAAATGAGTAAACCTAATATTTGGTTGGACTCCTTCACCTTTGATTACAGAACATTCGCTGTGGCGCCCAGTGTTGTGTTCATTCTTCACCAAGATCTTGCATTGATGATGGGAGAGTGGGAGCACTGTGCAGTGTGCGCTCCAACACATCCCAAAGTTTCTCAATGGGGTTGAGACTGAGGCTGAGACTTATTTCAAAGGTGACATTAAAGGTGCATTATGAACTTTTAATGTGGAGAAAAAAAAGTTGATATTTGTGAGTATTTGACCTTGTGGTGACCAAGAGGCTGTATGTGTGGTCATGGCGCCTTTACTTTCCATCACAATGGTCTCTAGGAAGCTCCAGGATCAATTGTTTGGAAAGTTTTCACTGCTGACGGACCCTCTCGCCAGAAAACCCACAAAACAATTGGTCTTGGAGCGTTGTTGAAGCCACCATGATCGAAAGTAAAGGTGCCATGCGGACCACCCATACAGCCACTGGGTCACCACAAGGTCAAATACTCACAGATATCAACTTTTTTTTTGCATAAAGTTGTGTAATGCACCTTTTAAGTTCAAGTTATGGTTGGTGTGGCCCTCTGGTGACAACCACTTTCACTACCAGAGCCCCATGAATCCTGGCGTTGTCATCTTGAATACGCCCGTGCCGTCGGGGAAGAAGGAATCCACTGCGTTCCAAATTATTATGCAAATTGGATTTTTGTGTCAAAAAGGTAAAAAAAAAAAAAAATACTAATGAAACTCATGGATGGTGTCGTGTCTCGGGGCTCTATGAATCACTGACATTAATCTCAGAGACCTGGGATGATTAGTTTTCAGGTTAAACCCAGTTAAGGGAAAAACTACTGAAAAAGGGTGTTCCACTTTATTATGCAGATCATCATTTTTAAGCAATATGGGAAAGAAAAAGGATCTCTCTGCTGATGAAAAGCGCGAAATAGTTGAATGCCTTGGTCTAGGTATGAAAACCTTTGATATTTCATGAAAGATTAAGCTTAATCATCATACTGATAAGAGATTTGTGGATGATTCAGAGCACACTCCGGTTTGTGCAGATAAAAGCACAATATGGACGGTTTCTGCCAGACAAATACATCAGATTAAGAGAACAGATGCTACAAAGCAGCAGACAGGTATTTGAAGCTTCTGGTGCCTCTGGAGTCTCCTGAACATCAAGTTGTAGGACCCTCCAGAGGCTGCAGTTGTGCATAAACCTTCTATCCGTGCCTCCCCTAAACTGTTAATTGAAGCTGATGAACAGAAACGGCTGCAGTGGCTCAGAAATACATGAGGACTCATTTTCAAACAGTCTTGTTCACTGATGAGGCCGTGTAACCCTGGATGGTCAACTCAATGGAGTAGTGGATGGTTGCTGAACGGCCACAATGTCCCAACAAGGCTGTGACGTCAGTAAGGAGGGGGCGGAGTCATGTTTGGGCCAGAATCATGGGGAGAGAGCTGGTCGGCCCCTTTAGGCCCTTTTAGGCTCCCTGAAGGTGTGAAAATGACCTTTGAAAAATATGTGAAGTTTCTGACTGACAACTGTCTTCTATCTTCTATGCTACAAAAAGAAGAGTCGTGCTTTCCCGAACAAAATCCTCTTCATGCATGACAACGCACCATGTCATACTGTAAAGAAAACCTCTGCATCACCGGCTGCTATGGGCATAAAAGGAGAGAAACTCATGATGTGGACCCCCTCCTCCCCTGACCTCAACCTTATTGAGAGCCTTTGGAGCCT